>NW_015172015.1:688762-820792 GCF_001447785.1 Gekko japonicus | reverse complement strand
GGACAGCAAACTGTTTAGAATGTTGGAGGCAGGACTCAGGCAAAGCAGCCAGTGGATAGAGAGACCCTCTGAATGACAGATCAGAGAGCGAACTGATTTTGGAGCGTGTTGGAATGTTCAGGGGAGTCCATGACCAAAATAGAATTATATATAAGTAAAGGTAAAGGTTCCCTTGCTCGAAAGCTAGTCGAGTCCGACTCTAGGCTTGCAGTGCTCATCTCCGTTTCAAAGCCAAAGAGCCAGCGCTGTCTGAAGACATTTCCGAGGATATAAATCTGTAAGCTGCCCTGAGCCCGCTCGTGGGGTGGGTGGCCTATAAATCTAAAAATTAAAGAAATAAATAAAAAGTATATATATATTAGGATGAATTTAAGGTCTGTATATGTATTAGTGGAACAATCAAGCAAATCATGGCTTGTAAAGCTAACCAATTAGAGAAGAAAGAGGGAAAAGAGAGCTGTTGTACTGGTCCTTTAGTCTGGTTAGAGAGGAACCAATCAGGCAGAAGGGAGACTGTAACAATCCTATTGGCCCTTTAGCAAACTTTAATAGGAGCCAAAGTTACATTTTTCAGTCCCCCTTTAACGTATAAGTACACCTGGCTTGGTGAGACAGAGGAAGAGTTCTGAAGAACTTAGAAAACAGGAACAGAGTCAAAATCTAGATATCTGAAGCAGAGAATTCCCTCATGAGGTAGAAGGCACCTGAGAGCTGAATAGCTGTGAAGAGAGCTAGGCCCTGGCAGCCTGACAACAGCCAGTCTTGAGGTAAAGTCCATGAAGGGAGCTGCTACACTGAAGTCCAGGAAAGAAGAGATTCCCTCCCTCATCAGAACGCTGGAAGAAAAGGCCTCAGAAGACTGTCAGTTTGAATGAATATATAATAAGAGCAGAGACAGTTATCCTATACCCAGTTCTGCATTTTTCTATTGTTCTTGTCAAGTTGGTGTTAAATATTAATGAACACAGTTCATTTGGATCTGAGGAGATGCAAGTCCTTTTAGCTGGGAAGCAAGCGCCTAAGGCCTAACCTATGCCAGCCAACTCAAACCAATTAATGTGCTCAGTTGATGAAGTTGTACTGGACCACATCCTGTGAAGTTGTGCTATATGAATATGTGTTATCAGTACAGAGATCAAGCTAGTAAAAACAATGCAATTCTGGATATATTGCTTACAGTTAAGCAAAAATGTTTCTTAACTATGTACACAAAATAAAACTTTTTGACAGAAATTGCTGGAGTTGTCAGTTATTTCTGCTTGGAAAAAAGTTGTGGTGTTTGTGTTTTCCTTAATTTAAGTGGAACAGAAGATATTACCATCTGCCCTTGTTCATCTAATTCACACTCATTCAGTATACAACCCTCATACAGCAAAGACCGCCTACTATTTTGTCCTAATAGTACTCTACCATATGGTCAGCTGCTCATAATAAACAAAACAAAAACCTAGTTCTAAGGTAAAGGAATTCTAAGGGTCTTAATTCTGTAACAGAAATGCGTTTCTAGAATGTTCATGCAGATACATGCACATTTAGAAACAGTTTTTGTCATTAAACATGTCTGACCGTTAAAGTTTTGACCTCGCTGTCTACTGTATTGTATCCAGTGCTGCTTTCTGCCTGTTGAAAGGCACTTCTATGACCAGATCGGATTTTCACCAATCGCATCCCATGCTGTTCCTGAGGTTCTCCACCATGGGGGAGTAGCATTTCGGGGAGGGCAGTGGGCTGCAGTTGGAAGGGAAAAGCAGGAAAGAGCCGTTGTGGTCTTTTGGATCCAACTCTACATTTTCCCTTAAATGGAATGTACATACAGAAAGTGATTTGTCTTTGGACTGATGAGGGAGAGGAGGATGAGAGACACGAGTCCAACTATAATTCAGAGATCCCATCCGATCCATCACCTGACAAGCCGGTTGGGGACCCTGTGCGCATTTCACCCAGCAATAACCTGCAGTTATATGCTGAGCAAATGTCCAGAATGGCCCAGTCCTTGGAGATAGACATCACTACCATGGAGCAGAAGCCTAAGGATAAGATTATCAGCCAATTATATTATGATACCCCTAGTTCTATTGCTTTCCCTGTCCTGGAGGGTTTCAAGGACATTTATAGAGACATTTGGAAGAGACTTGCATCAGCTCCTGCCATTTCCGATGCACAGAAAACCTGTATGGAATCAAGCAGAAAGATGCAACATTCCTGTCCACTCACCCACCACCCTCAAACTGAGAGCCAGTTTGGTGTAGTGGTTAAGAGTGCAGACTCTAATCTGGGTTTGATTCCCCACTCCTCCACATGCAGCTGCTGGTGTGCCCTTGGGTCAGTCATAAGTTCTTTTCGAGCTATTCTCTCAAGGGCAGTTCTCGAGGGAGTTCTCTCAGCCCCACCTACCTCACAGGGTGTCTGTTGTGGGAAGGGAAAGGGATTGTAAGCCATTCTGAGACTCCTTTGGGTAGTGAAGGGCAGGGTATAAATCCAATCTCTTCTCCTCCTCCTCCTCCTCCTCTTCTTCTCTGGTGACAGAATAGCTTTAGAAAAGAGCTCAACCATCCTTCCATTCCGCTCCAACTGATAAGGAGGGAAGGAAGTTGGATGCTTTGGGGTGCAAGGTTTACTCCTCGTCCACTTTGGCCTTCAGAATTTCTAATTTCCAGGCAATCATCGGGGCATACCAACTTTTCCTTGTGGCAAAAGATGTCCTTGGAGTTCCTGCCTGAGGACAAGAGAGACTTGGCTAGGGTTCTTCTCATGAAAGCCATCAGGCTGTCCAAGCAGCAAATCAATGCCTCTCATCATTTCGTCACTTCTGTGATTCGAGCCATCACTTCTTCGGTGGTGATTTGATGGCACACATGGCTGCACTCGACAACTCTCCCTGTGGAGACAAGGAACAAAGCTGAGGATTACCTTTTGAGGGTTCCACTCTCTTTTCAGAGAGTACTAATGAAACTCTGACTCAAAGAAAAATTGTCAGACAGCAAGATCCCTGGGCTATTCGCAACTGTCTTCCTACCAGATACAGCACCTGCCCACAACTAGGTCCTAATACCCATACCATAGAGATCAGCGCCTGTTTAATCCACCTAGATTTCCATATCCTTGGAGGTTGGCTTCCACCTTTCAGTCTTCCACTGGGAGAAGAAATGAGTCCAAACAAAGGTCTGGCCAACAGCTCACATCTTCCAGGGACCCCCAGGGCCAATTGCCCAAACTGTCTTTATGACTAGAGTTGTTTTCTGATCCTTCAGAGATCAGCTGTGCCCCTTCTTGGCATGCTGGAGTGCTAGCACTGACGATAGATGGGTCCTGTCCAGTGTTCCCTCTAAGCTGAGTTAGTGTGAGCTAGCTCACAGTTCTTTAGCCTCCTGCTCACACATTTTTGTCTTAGCTCAGGAAGGATGGCTCCAGAGCAGACTAATCTATGCAGTAACCAAATTGCTCGCTCACAACTTTAATGCCAGTAGCTCACAAAATAGAATTTTTGCTCACAAGACTCCACAGCCTAGAGGGAACATTGGTCCTGTCTATTGTAGCTCAGGGCTATAGGTTAGAATTTGTGTCATTCAGAGTGTTTTTGAGGCAGTTGACAATTCACTGCCAGAATTAAAAATCCCAGCTTGTTAAATTGTTACAAAAGGAGGTGGTCCAGGAGGCCTTGGAACGTGCCCTGTCCCCTGGTTTCTACTCTAAGTTCTTTTTGTTTGATAAGAAGGAAGGTGGTTCTCACCCTATTTTAGACCTCAGATGCCCAAACAAGTTATTATGGTTAACTAAATTCAAGATGGTTACACTCACATCTGTGTTACAATTATTAAAGTGTTATGCCCGGTTTGCAGTCATCGATCTCCAAGATGCTTACATTTTGCAATTCATAAAGATTATAGAAAATGTTTCTGTTTTAAATTCAGGGGCAAGGTTTACCAATACTGTGTTACCCTTTGGCCTGGCAACTGCCTCAGGGGTACTCATAAAATGCATGGCCCCTGTTGTTGCTTTCCTCTGGCTGCGGGGATGTACCATATTCCTGTACTTAGATAACTAACTGTTGGTAGCCGAGTCCAGGTAATTGTTGTCTGACAATATAGCCTTGGCAATCAGAACTTGTTGAGACTTAGACCTTACCATTAATTGGAAGAAATCTACATTGGAACCTGCCTAAACAGTCCAGTTTATTGAGGCCTCACTAGACTTTTTGTCCACCAAGGGCTACCTTCCACTCACTAGGGGTACAGCTATAAAGGCCTTGATTGGTTGTTCTCATGTTGCCAGTTTCAGAGTGCGCTCCTAATCCAGAAATGTTTGGGGTTAATGGTGTCAACCACTGCTATCCTGACTACGGCTAGAGTATTCATGTGACCCCTGCAACTATGGTTCATGGCCAGGTTCATACCGGACTGGCACTCCCTCCACTGTCAGTTCTCTGTACCCAGGCAGGTTATCAAGGCATTGTCCTGGTGGTCACGAGATGAAAACTTGTTTTCTGGTTTTCCATTTGGGATCAAGCAGCATGAAGTAACCATTACTAGTGATGCCTCTCTGGAGGGATGGGGGGCATTGTGGAGACCTCCGTGTCCAGGGGTCATGGCTATCTCAAGAGAGGAAATAGCATATAAATGTTTTGGAACTAAGGCCCATTAGATATACTTGTGAAGAAATGCATTTTTTGGGTGGAGGTCTGGACCGAGTAAAACCTTCACCAGGAGTTTTTAAAAGTTTTTCTCTCTGAGCCAAGAACAGGCAGGAAGGGGGAAGTCAGTTCAATGGCTTTCCAGCCGTACCTCAGCTACCTCATAAGAAATACTAACAGGTCTAGCTATGGGATGGTCCAGTCTCACCTCCCCAGCAAGGAACAGAGATTTTGAGATATTAAGTACTAGAAGGACTTCAGGAAGAAACTCCTGGAGACTTCAGGAAAAGCTTCTTTGACCAGCCTGACCTGGTCAGTGTGGGGAAAGAGAGAGGATAAAACTACTGGGAGCAAGGAGAAGGGATTTTTTTAATGTGTGCTGGTTCCATTAAGGCAGACAAAACTCTTAAATGAGGTCTGGAGGAGGCAGCCATTGCCATGTCCTGGCTTGCACTCCTGAAAGAGGCTGGAAGGTAATGGAACTCTTGTAAAAGATCTGTAACTATCTAAGCTAAGGATCCTCCATTATGTTTAGCATCTGATAGGGCATGTATAGAAGGAGGGACAGAGGAACTGCGTTTTACGCTTTTCTTTTGAATCCTTTGCTCATTGTGGTGCTCTGCTAAAAGTATGCTTGTGAACACTTTCTTTTTAATAAATGCTTTATAACTTTTGATCCTGGTAGTGGTTCTCTGTGCCACATAGACCTACACCATCCTGGACATGCTGTTTTAAGAGGCGCACCAGGAGGAAGGGGAGGGCAGTCATTTGGCAAGTTGCTGTTCCCCCAGTGATGCACAACACAGTAAACAGTCCCCGTGGTAACCATGCGCTAGGTAGTGGGAGACAGAGAGGCAAGGCCTCAGAACTTGGAAGGGAAGCTGGGAATCCTGGCCCTCCCATTGGGTAATTCCTATGAAAATCAGGTGCTGGCGGCAGTTGAACAGAGAGAGAAAAGCCCCTCCAGGTGTGAAGAAAACCCAGGAGGGCAGGGTGGAACAGGGCCTGCAGGCCAGAGCAGGGCTGTTCTGCCACAATACTCTTAACTCTTTCTCAGATATTGTCCAGGGGAAATTGGGTCTCATTTAGACCAACAATGTTTCTGCCATGTTCTACATGAACAGGCAAGGAGGCACTGGTCCCAGACTACTCAGTGCAGAGGTGTCAGATTTGACTTTGGGACTTAGAATATGGTGCCCAGCTCTGGCCCATCCACATTGCAGGGGAACACAACTCGTTGGCCGATGCCCTCAGCAGCATGCATACTTCCAATCATGAATGGGCACTCACTCAAGTGATTAAAGCCACTTTCCACTACCATTGGATTCAGGGTCATTTTCAATATTTAGGGATAAAAATACCACTAGATCTCACGAAGCTCATTCAATTAAACCACGGGGAAACACACAAAGAAGTTAAGCAATCAATGAGCGAATGGAACGCGAAACCTCTGTCATGGCTCGACAGAATAGCAATAGCGAGATCATTCATACTTCCGAAGTACCTCTACCTGTTTAGAACAATGCCATTAAGCATTCCGGCACAAATGGTGAAAAAGTGGCAAAAGGATCTCAACTCTTTCGTATGGAGCAAGAAACCAGCAAGGATAGCATATCGCACCATGATAGCGCCAAGAAGAGAGGGAGGCTTAGCGATCCCCGACCTAGAAAGTTATTGAAAGGCAGCAATCATGGCATCCACTATATGCCATTATCACGATACAGACATCCTAGACTGGAGAAGCATTGAAGAATCCAACCTCGAAGGGGCTTCCTTTCAGGAATTAATGTGGCACAAAAACTACAAAGTCATCGAGAGCAAATTAAAAAATATATTCACAAAAGCAGCACTCAAAACATGGTATGAAGTCAAACCGAAATTAATTTCCAAAAACTCCTTACTCAGCACCTTCACGAGGCAATCCTGGTTCAAACCTGCGGAACAACCACTCACCTTTGAGACGTGGAGAGCTTAAAAAAAAAAAAATACACAAGATGTCGTCCATAACGGGGCAATGCGTCTGAAAAGTGAGATAGAGGCTACGCATCAAACGTCGTTAAATTGGTTTGAATATCTACAGGTGCAGAATTTGATTTTCTCGTCAGAGTTCGATGCAACGAGTAAAGGGCAATTTACGGGGTTAGAAAAGCTTCTGGATTCACCACCTCCAAAAAAAGGACTTCTAGCGAAACTATACAAAATCGTCGTTTCCACTCAAGCCCCCAAACAACACAACTACCAAAGAGCTTGGAATGCGGATCTGGAAAACACATTATCGGAAGATCAGTGGGAAGAAATTTGGCGCTCCCAAAAATCCCTGTCTAGAACCCTTGGATTACAAGAATCGAACCTGAAAATTCTTACTAGGTGGCACTTAACTCCCGCTAAACTATCCCATATTTATCCATCGACATCTCCATACTGCTGGAAGAAATGTGGGCAAAAGGCAGATTTTTACCACAATTGGTGGTCCTGTAAAGTAATACAGAAATTTTGGTCACAGATAGGTACCAGTATCAACAATCTACTAAATACAGACTTACCTTTATCACTGGAGTTGATGCTGCTCCACCTCTGGCCGCAAATCCGTCCACCTGAAGACACAAAGAAATTAGTTAACCTGTTGTTAGAAGCAGCAAAAATAACTATTGCCAAGAACTGGAAAAGCAAAAACGCTCCGATTATAACCCAATGGATCAATAAAGTTTGGGACATATTTATGTTAGAAAACATCTCAATACATGATACGGAAATAAAAACCGAGCGTGAGTTCTATAACCCTCTAAATATTTGGAATCCCATTTTGGGGAAGATAGTACTAGATAACTTCGAATGGGTAAGCATAGTTGAAGCAAAATATAAAATAATGTTATACAACTGATAAGATGGAAGTGAATATCACTGGCTTCCAGAAGACGAGGATGGTTAACGGATGTACATTGTTCGACCACTGTCTGTTGTATGTGTCAATGGGGTTCAGGACATAGTGTTTTTGATCTCTGATTTGGATGATTGTTAACGTTTAGTATTGTATCTTATGGTTTTGAAATGTTCTCAATAAAAATATATTTAAAAAAAAAACCTCAAGTGTGCTTTCAACCTGTATTTGACCTCCTGGGGTACCCCATGGTAGACTTGTTTGCAACACCTCACAATACCAAGACATGGTGCTTCTGTTCCCTAATGGGCAGCAACCCACTGTCCATATGGGATGCCTTCCAATTCATTTGGAGTGGCACCCTCTTTTACCTGTTTCTGTCAAACTCGGAACCTCGTTTGCCATGGGGTGTTGTTTTTTTGTTTTTGTTTTTTTTGTTCCATTCCATAACCTGTATTTGAGCTGTTGGGGGAGGGGGCAGATGGCATGAGTAAGTGTGTGAGAAAGTGCTTTGCTTAGCTGCTTGGTAACTGTTCTTTGAGAGGCCTCCCATTTGGGAATTATGTGAAATGACCTTGGATGCTGTCTCTGCTAGTCAGCCTGTCTTAGATAATATAACTGTAGGTTGGCAGGTGGGGGGAGGAGAACTAACAGTGTGCGCTAGGTTTCAGCGGGCTAAATGGATGGATTGGTTATTGGGAGGCGTTATTTGAATCATGTATAATTCTATAACTGGCACTGAAAAAGTCAGTTCTGACACAAATGGTCATAGCTGGATACATGCACATCTCTCAATAAACAAATCACTATCCATAGAGTGTTGTTGAGAATGAGTTTGTTCAAGAGTCTGACAGTTTCCTCCTTTCTCTCTCCTGATATGAGTAGTAGCAAAGGACCATTCAGAAGCTATTCTCATTGCACCCTTCTGGCCATGACAAGGATGGTTTGCCCCTCTTCTCAAGGGGTCTAGGGGGACCTATATCCATCTGCCAGAGGCTCCAGATCTGCTGAAGATAGGGCAGTTGCTTCAGCACAATATTCCTCACCACTGCCTCACAGCTTAGAGAGTGATGAGTGAATGACCACATATTCAGGAGGTCCTGCTTAATTTCCACAAGGCATCTACCAGGAGGTCCTATGGATGTAAATGAAAATTATTTGAGTTATGGCGCGTTCTGGGGGCCATTCTCCCACTTCATGTTCTTAGTCAGTAATTTTACCATATTTGTTCATTCTCAAGACCCAAGGGTTGGCATACTCATCTGTGAAGGTTCATTTGGCAGCCATCTCTGCCTTTGATTTCCCAATAGAGGGCCAGACCATTTTCTCACACAGACGCTCTAAGCAGTTTCTGAAGGGGTTGTTGAATATGTACCCCCCACACACCCAACCTACATTGATTCTGCAGTGGTCCGTATCGCTGGTTCTTTCACAATTGATGCTGGAGCCCTTTGAGCCTTTGACCACTTGCCCTTTTATCAGTTAAGGTCTGCTTTCTGGTAGCCTGAACTTCAGTCTGGAGAGTTTCTGAACTGGCCGCACTATGCATCAACCTCCCATTTTTGAATTTTTTTTTGCAGAATGTGTAGTTCTTAGACCCAGCCTGGAATTTTTGCCCAAGGTGGTTTCTACATTCCATATGTTGCAAGCAGTGTTCCCTCTAAGCTGAGTTAGTGTGAGCTAGCTCATGGTTTTTCACCCTCTGGCTCACACATTTTTGTCTTTGCTCAGGAAGGATGGCTCCAGAGCACACTAAGTTATACAGTAGCCAAATGGCTTGCTCACAACTTTAAGACCAGTCACTCACCAACTAGAATTTTTGCTCACAAGACTCCACAGCTTAGAGGGAAGATTGGTTGCAAGACATTGTGTTGCCTGTGTTTTCCCCAAAATCCCCCTCTCCTGCTGTTGAACACACACTTCATACTCTAGATATTAGGGCACTGCTTTTTTATCTCAAGAGAACTGAATAATTTAGGAGGTGTGTTAATCTTTTTATTTCTTACACCGGGTGCAATAAGGGGGAACCAGTCATCTCCCAGACACTATCTAGTTGGATCATCTCAGCAATCCAGAGATGTTACAAGCAAGCAGAATTGCCTTCCCCTTTGCATATTCACTCATTCCACCAGAACACAGGCTTCCTCTGCTGTGATGCTACAAGGTGTCCCACTGCTCGAGATCTGCAGATCAGCCACTTGGTCCTCAGAGATGTTTGTAAAGCACTACACGCTGGATCTGCAGGCAAGAAGGGAGTCGGAAATTGGCAAAGCCATCCTGCACTCTCTGTTTCAGTGACTGTTAAAGGTGAGAACCTTACCCCACCTCCTAAGATTTAGCTTGGTAACATCCCAATGGGGGACTCACCTTGGCAGTATCTAACAGTTCCCTGTTCCATAGTGAGAACCTTAGATTGGTGGCTGCAGGCTGGGATTCCCTTCGGCTATCTTAATCATGAGGTTGAGCTCTTTACTGATGCCTCCCTCATAGGCTGGGAGGCCCATTGTGACAGCGACGTTGCTCAGGGATGTTGGCAGGCTGCAGAGACTTCTCTGCATATCAACCTTTTGGAATTCTGGGCAGTAAGAAGGGCTCTCTCTTCTTTTGCAGGTCTCCTGTGAGGACACAGAGTGCTTGTGCTTCTTCACACAGACAACACCACTGTCAAATGTTATATTAAACAGGCAAGGGGGGACTAAGTCTCTCCAGAGAAGCCACCCAGTTATGGGTTCAGGCCATACAAAATGGCACTCACCTCATGGCCATCCACATGGCAGGTCACTTAAACATCCAGGCTAACTGTCTGAGCAGGGAGTGCCACGCTGCCCAAGACTGGTCACTTTTGGACTGCTACCTTCTTCCCGTGTTCCGAAAGTGGGGTATGCCTCACGTCAACCTGTTCACATCTCCCAGCAAAGCAAAATGTTCCTGGTTCTGCTCCCGAGCAGCCATAGGGATGGGTTCTTTAGGGGATGTGTTCCAGCTAGTCTGGAATGGTTGCCTGTTTTATGCCTTTCCCCCACTGCCCTTATCGAACAGGGTAATTGCAAAGGCTCACATGGATGGCACTACAGCCATTCTTATTGCCCCTTTTTAGCCCCGGAGACCATGTTTCCCCAAACTGTGGATTCTGGTGGGAGGCAGGTATCACAGGTTTCCTGTGATACTGGACCTCCTCATCTGTCACCATACTCAGCATCCCAGCCTTCGTACCCTCCAACTCATGGTATGGTTCATTCACCTGCCCCCCCTTCCCATTCCAGAGTTAGGGAGGTGATTCAGGCTGCCAGGAAGCCCTCCACCAGGTGTTTCTCCACCTTTAAGGTATCTCACTTTTCTGCTTGGGCCCTGAGTAGGGGCTTGGACCCCACCAACTGTGCCCTGTCATATATTCTGGAATTCCTCTTTTCCTTGAAGGAGGAAGGTTTGTCTAATTCCTCAAGGTCCTTCCGCCCCAAATTGAGTTTCTCCCCAAGGTGATTTCCAGGTTCCACTTGACACAGGACATCACTTTGCCTATATTTTCCCCCTCCCCCACATCCACTGCAGAATGGACGCTACACACCTTAGATATCCACAGAGCCCTGCTATTTTACTTAGACAAGACATTGGGAGTTCTGTAAAGTCATGTCTTTATTTGATTTCTCTGTTTCAAGGGGTCCAGAAAGGGTTGTGCGGCTTTTGTGCAAACCCTTTCTAGATGGATCTGCACGGCTATTAGCAGTTTTAGCAGTTTTGTTTAGCAGTTTTGTGGAAGCCGCCCTGAGCCTGCCTTGGCGGGGAGGGCGGGGTAAACGTTCAATAAATAAATAAATAAATAAAAATTAAACTGGCCTATGCGGCCACTAGTGCACAGTGTCCTTTTATTGTTTCTGCTCATTGTCATTGCACACGTGCTCAAGCTTCTTCTGAAGCTTTTGCTTCAGGTCTTTCACTCCTGGGCATCTGCCGAGCAGCAACTTGGTCAGCCCCTTCCATGTTTATCCAGCATTATGCCATGGATGTAGACTCTTGGAGGGAAGCAGCTATGGGAAAAACAGTGTTACAATCAATTTTTTGTTGAGACCTCCCACACCCTCCTCCATCGTAAGTGAACTTGCTGTTCTCCCATGTGGGACTGCACAAAAGCCACGATGATTAAAACAGGGCTTGCACTTACCTGTAACCTTTGTTCATTGAGAGGTCTTCTGTGCAGGCACACATCCTTCCCTCCTTCCCTGCTGTGGGAGTCTCCTACTCCTAGGCAGCGGCTATGGAGAACTGAGGGGAGAGTGCTGGCTCCTCCCAGGTCACATGACTTTTGAGAGGGAAGTGCCCTGC
Source organism: Gekko japonicus (assembly GCF_001447785.1). NCBI lineage: Eukaryota > Metazoa > Chordata > Lepidosauria > Squamata > Gekkonidae > Gekko > Gekko japonicus. The sequence continues at coordinate 808,964 of NW_015172015.1, read as the reverse complement.
ACCAGGGAGAAGCCTAGCACTCTTGGGTCTCTAGTAAAAGTTTTTATTTGAGCTCACTAGCTCCTCCCAGTGGCTGGCCTGCAGTATTGAAGTCCCCATGTGTGCCTGTACAGAAGACCACTCGATGAACGAAGGTTACAGGTAAGTGCAACACCTGTTTCCAAATAGTTGTGGAATATGAGAAGGAGAAATGCATCACCTTGAGCTTTGGGGCATAGAGGAGATTTGAATTACTCTAGTCCTTTACCTGTTAATTTCCCAGTGTTCTTTACTTCTCTATCATGCCAGTGTAATACCACAATCTATCATTTGGCCATGCGCTCACAAGTCCAGTGTAGTTTCTAGAAATAAAAATACCAAGGCTCATTTTCGCCCACCACTCTCTGATCTGCAAGTGCTTCCTTCTAATTTTGGACAATTAAAGACTTTCCATTTAGTAGGGTCATGAATTCGCTGAAGGGAGGGGCTTGTCATAAGAACATAAGAGACACCAATGTTGGATCAAGCCAAAGGCCCATCCAGTCCAAGAAGACAGAGCATCACTTGCTCCAGAGCCCCTATCTATACCTTGTGGCTAATAGCCACTGATGGACCTCTGCTCCATATGCTTATCTAATTCCCTTTTGAAGCCGTCCATGCTTGTACACGAGGCACTGAAGGTCAGACAGAGATAAAAGAAACTAAGAAGACACAGCAGAAAGGAAACTTAACATTCCAGAGTCACCCCCACTCCCATGGCAGCCAGGCCTCAATTGTTTCCTGGAACTTCCCAAGTGTCACTCATCAGAGAAACACAACGCATTAACGATGGCGATTCTTCATCTTCTGGGTATTGGGGCCATAGAACCAGTCCCCCATAGAGAGAGGGGTCAGGGGGTTTATTTGGTGTTCTTCATTGTCCCCAAAAAGAATAGGGACTTCAGAGCCATACTGGACTTGAAGTGGCTAAACAAAAGGGTTTGAACCAAGAAATTCAAAATGGAGACACTGAAATCCATAGTGGCAGCTATTCAACGTGGAGACTTGATGTGCTCCATCGACCTCTCAGGGGCATATTTACATATCCCAATCAGGCAGGCACATCGCAGATTTCTTAGGTTTGTGTACAATGGAAAGCATTTCCAATATCAGGCTTTTGCTTCTGGGCTAAAATCTTCACTGAGGGTGTTTACCAAAGTCCTGGTGTCACTGGTGGCACATCTGAGGATTCAGGGAGTCTCCCTTTTTCCATTCTTGGACGACATCTTGATCAAGGCACCCTCTTATTCTCAGGCTCTGCGGTCACTGGAATTGACGATGGAGGTACTCAGAGAACATGGGTTTGTCAGGAACCTTGAAAAGAGCAACCTACAACCCACACAATCGATTGTACATCTAGTGGTACAGATCAACACTATACATGATAGGGTGTTCCTATCAGTAGAAAGACAGCAGAAAACACAGCAATTGATGAAACCAGTCCTGAGACAGACGACAGTAGATGTAATTGTGTTAGCCCAACTTCTGGAGATGCTGGTGTTGTACGAAGAAGTCTTGTTCCACGCTCATCCACTTCAGAGATTTTTATTACTCTTTCAGGACATGATTGCACACAAGAGGAAGCAGAAGGTGATGCTTCCCACAGTCATTAACACAGAAGTTAAGATAGGTGGATGGCACCCTCATGCTTCCAAAAGGGTCTACCCTTAAGGGAACCACACAGAGTGGTTGTGATGACAGATCTGAGTCTCTCAGGCTGGGGAGTGCATACAGAGGGGGAGAATGACACCAGGAACCTGGTCCTGGAAAGAGATGACCAGGGGTATAACCTTTCTCAAACTCAAGGCCATTCGGCTGGCACTGTTTCAGTTCCGGGATTTCCTGAGGGGCCGTCATGGGTTGGTGCAAACGGACAACATGATGGCCAAAACGTATGTCAACAGATAGGGAGGGACCAGGCTCAAGTCCCATCACAAAGAAGCTGCATTGTTGATACGGTGGATGGAGGCTAACCTACAATTAGTAAAGGTGATTCAAATAGTGGGCAGAGACAACATCACAGCGGACTGGTTGAGCTGACAGACAGTGGACCAGTCAGAGTAGGCATTATACAGGGAAGTTTTTCTTCAGATTTGTCAGAGGTTTGGAAAAGTGAAGGTAGATCTATTCGCCACAGAGTGTCAAACTAGGAACCTTGTTTGCTATGGGTTTTATATGTTCCATCATCACTGCCTGTAACCATACTGTTTGGATTCTAAATTCAGGGTATGGAGGGTGGCAAATAATGATAGTGTGTGTGTATGGGAAACTGCTTTGCTTAGCTGCTTTGCAACTGTTTTCTTAAGAGGCCTCCTGACGCGGGAAGTATGTGAAATGACCTTGGAAGCCTGTCTCTGCTAGCTGGCCTGTTGTAGATAATGCAACTGTAGGTTCATGGGGGGGGGGCTAATGGAGCATGCTAGGTTTAGGCGGGCTGAGTGAATTGAGTGATTGGACAGGTCCTGGGGTGGGGGTGCTTATTTGAATCATGTATAATTCCAGAACTGGCACCAAACTAGGCAGTTATGACACAAGATGGTCTAAGTTTGATACATCCTCATCTCTCAATAAACAAATCACTGCCAAAAGAGTGTTCTTGAGAGTTTGTTCAAGAGTCTGACATAGTGTCAGAACTCCCTCATTGCCTTGACCTGCTGTGATGAGTAAAGGGAGGACACCATGACCGGGACCCAAACTGACACCCCAGTCCAAGAACTGCTCGTCCTATTGGACGAGGGGAAATAATGAGGAAAGGGGGTGAGACCATGGGATCAGTAACCAGTACAAATGACATGGGATGATCCTGAGTGGCTGCTAACCCCAGGACCAAGAGGTTGACGAAATCGGACGAAGGCTGACCTGAGACGGATTTCAAGATCATTCCACGATGACGCTGAGCACCTGTAGGTGGCCGGGATGCTAACCGAAGAGACCGATGTCGAGCTGGTCCGGCAGGAATTCAGATGTGAAATGGACAAACTATGACAGGACACCTGAGCAGCCCTGGTAGACCTCCCGGATGCTATTCGGGAGGCCTTATAGCAGGAACTCCAGGCCCTGGGAAGTGGCCCCATCCAGCCCATCCCCATGAGACCAGTGGGACCCCCAGCAGGCCTGTTGCCGGCACCTGCACCCCAGCCCCAGCCAGTGCCCCAGCCTGGGCCACCACCTGCACTGGACAGGCTGAGAGAAGCACTGGAAGCTATGTTCAGTGGAACCCCGGAGAAGCTGGTGTTCTTTGCTTTGCAGGTGCGGAAGTTCCTGAGGGAATGAGGATTGTGTGGACTACGTGGGGTCTCAGCTGCGGGAGCAGGCAGCAGACTGGTTTGTGGGCCTGTACAACATGGGGGGCCAGAGCTCCAAGATGTGGATGCCTTTATGCAGGCCCTCTGCTGACAATATGAAGACCCCATGGAACTGGAGAGAGTGAGGAACTGACTCCGAGATCTAAAGCAGGACAGCCAGTCTGTCTGGGAGTTCTTCAATGAGTTCAAGACTAAAGTCCAGGGGTGGCCAGAAGAGGTGCTTATCAAGTTTTACCAGGTAGGCCTGAATCACTCCATCCTGAACAAGGCTCTGGCCCAAGACAATCCTTTGACCCTGAATGGCTGTATTCAGGTGGCCTGTGAGACAGAGAATTGGTGCAACCTGCTGAAGATGTACCACCCCAAAACCATTGGGAAAGCACGGGCTGGTGAGGTGCCAGCAGAGTCCACCCCAGGGATCCAGGAGCGACCGAGAGCAGAGAATGCACCAGGGTCTGTGCCTATGTGGAACCCCTGAGCATTTTGCCACCAACTGCCCCCATAACAAGAGCCCCAGTGGGGCAAAGAAAGAGGATCGCAAGGGACCCGAGAAGAGGATCAAGCCCCTGGGGAGTCGTCCCAGGCCATCTAAGGCTTTCCAGTTGGGGGAGCAAGAGGAACTGGAAGGCGTTATGTCCAGCAAAGAAGAACTGCAACAGCCAGCGGGGAAAAACCGGGACCTACTGTGAAGGGCGCTAAATGGCAGGTCCGAAAGTCTCCTGTGCCAGAATAAGTGAGAACCTCTTCCCCACCTTTTTACATAACTGTGACTGTGGTCAACCCCTCCGTGGGCACACACATCCGGTGCAGGCACTCATTGACTCTAGGTGCACCTGGAACTTAATTAGCCCGGCCTTGGCGACAGGGCTGGTGTTGGAAAAATTGGCAAAAATGCTTAAGTGTTCTGAGATTGCAATGGATCTTTGCTTCACTGGAGAGGAGGCATTTTCTTCTATGCAGAAATCTTTATTTCTAAAGGAAGGGCTCACAAAAAAATCTACAAAACAACAGAAACACCTAAGGCTACATCTTTACACTTTTACCATACGGTCTACAACAATGGAGATTGTTCTTCCTGATCCCTAGAAGGAAATCACCTGAATACATTAACCAATGATTGTGAGTAAACAGACTTCAGTTTTGCAGGCTTTGTTTCCATTGGCTCTGTGCCAGGTTTCCTTCTAGGTCAGTGTAAACAATAGCACACAAGGTAAACACACATTAACCCTATAATGACTGGATTTTAGACCTTACAACACACATATTTCCAACAGCTGGGAGCTAAGGGGCACAAACTCAGTGAACGCTTAGTGTTCTCCCAGATGGATGGGACACTGATGGAGAGCCCTGTAGGTTCCGCACAGTTCACCTGCCAGTAGAGGTGGACTCCCACTGGGAGCTGCGGTCCTTTATTGTAAACCCCTTGGCCAAGTTCCCAATGGTTTTGGGGAGCCCCTAGCTTCAGGCCCACAATCCTTATGTCCATTGGAGTGTGGGAGTCTTGTGGTTCCCAGACCCCCACTGTAAAGAGCATAACTGGAACCCGGAATGGGGGGGAGGCACCACGCCCGATGCTGGAGCAGGTATGCCTGGCCCGAGAGGAACTGAGCCACATTCCTCCAGAATACAGAGACTTAGTAAGAGTTTTTGAGGAGGGGGAGGCAGACAAACTCCCCCCTCATTGGAAGATTGACTGTGCCATTGAAATTTTATTTGGCCACAAAATGGCCAAGGGGAAACTTTATACCATGAGCCCGGCTGAGAAAGAGGAGTTGTTAGTTCATTGATAAAAACCTGGCCAGAGGGTTCATCCAGCTGGCAGCCTCACCTTTTGCTGCTCTGGTGCTCTTCCGCAAAAAGAAAGATGGGGGGTTGAGACTGTGTATGGACTACTGGGGGCTGAATGCTGTGTCCATGTCCAATTCCTACCCCCTCCCACTGATAAAGGACTTGCTGGCAGAAGCCGTCCAGGGCCTCATCTTTACTAAGTTGGATTTGAGGAATGCTTATTTTCAGGTGTGCATCAGGGAGTGAGACGAACATAACACTGCCTGTAATACCCCACTTGGCTAGTTTGAATACCTAGTGATGCCATTTGGGCTTGCAGGGCCCCCAGTGGTGTTCAATGAAGTGTTACACAAATATTTATTCTAGGGGGTCCTGGTTTATCTGGATGATATCTTGATTTATTCAAAAGATAAAGAGTCCTACATGTAGCTCATCAGAGACATGCTGAAAGCCCTCTATAAGAACTGCCTGTCTGCAAAACTGCCAAAGTGCAAATTCCATAAGGAAGAGCTGAACTTCCTAGGGTACCAGATTTCTGGGATAGGGCTGGGCATGGACCCCTGCAAACTACAGGATGTATTGGGCCGGGGACCCCCTCAAACAAGGAGGCAGTTACAGTCATTCCTCCAGTTCGCCAGTTTCTACTGCCCGTTCATTCCCAATTTCACCCAGGTGGTCCTACCCCTCACAGACCTGTTGAAAACTACGGAGAAAGGGCCAGAAAGCCACAAGCCAAGCTATAAGTTGTTGTGGACCCCAGAGTGCCAGCAGGCTTTTGACAGACTGAAGGTTCTATTCACCTCTGAGCCCATTCTATGTCACCCAAACAAAAATAAGCCTTTTGTAGTGCAAGTGGATGCTTCTGATGTGGCGATATGGGGGGGGCAATCCTGCAAAAGGGAGAGGATGGTAATTTGCACCCCCTCGCTTATGTGTCTAAGAAGTTCTCTGAGACTGAGAGGAATTGGGCAGTATGGGATAAAGAAGCCGCTACAATTAAACTGGCTCTAACCACTTGGAGGCATTGGTTGGAGAAAGCCATGGTGCCGTTCAAGGCATGGACTGACCATAAGAACTTGGTGTTGTGTACTCCCAGGCACCTAAATACTAAACGGTTGCGCTGGGTGGAATTTTTCTCCAAATTCCAATTTATACTCAAGCACCTCCCAGGGAAGTCTAATTTTCTCACTGATGCGCTCTCACACCTTCCCTGGCATGCCAGTCAATGGGAAGAAGTCACTGACTTGATGTTCATTCCCACCGAATGGGAGGCAGTTCTCACACGGAGCCAGGCCAAAGCAGGTAAAAAGGTAAAGGTTCCCTTGCTCGAAAGCCAGTCGAATCCGACTCTAGGGTTGCGGTGCTCATCTCCGTTTCAAAGCCGAAGAGCCAGCGCTGTCCGAAGACGTTTCCGTGGTCATGTGGCCGGCATGACTAAACACCAAGGTGCACGGAACGCTGTTACATTCCCACCGAAGTGGTACCTATTTATCTACTTGCAATCTCTTGCTTTCGAACTGCTAGGTTGGCAGGAGCTGGAACTAGAGACAGGAGCTCACTCCGTCTTGCGGCACCCGGGTCTTGAACTGCTGAACTACTAACCTTCCACAGCCTGCAGTTCAGCATCTTAACCACCGCAGCAGGCCAAAGCAGAGGGGCCCCTAAATACAGAGCCCTGGGTGGAAAAGTTCAAAGCTGTTTTCAGTTATGGTGATAAGGAGGAAGTGGGGAAAGAGGGCACCCTCACTCGGGGGAGAATGGATGCTGGGACTGTCAACAGAAACTGTTCGTGCCCTCTATTTCGGGGGGATATTTTGCAGATGGGGCATGACAACAAGCTGGCTGGGCATTTTGGGTACCTAAGGACTTTGCACCTTACACAAAGACAGTTCTGGTGGCTGCACATGCAGGCTGATATTTCCCAATACGTGTCCTCTTGCCAAGTATATTTAATGGGGGAACAATGGGCTGGGAAGCCCCAGGGTTGTTGCAATCTTTAGAAACCCCTGAGAGGCCGTGGTCTGTCATTTCTATGGACTTTATAACTGACCTGCCACCCAGCAAGGGGACAGTTGTGAGTTGGTGGTGGACCTTTTTTCAAAACAGGCACATTTTATTCCTTGTAAACAATTGCTGTTGGTGAATAAACTGGCACAGCTATTCATGTAGCATATTGTAGACTGCATTCGGTGCCCCGGAAGATCATATCTGACTGGGGCCCCCAATTCGTGGCAGGGTTTTGGAGGGAGATTTTAAAATCACTGGAGCAAGGGCTCAGTAGTTCCTACCACCCAGAGACCGATGGGCAAATGGAAAGAACTAATCAGGTTCTGGAACAGTTTTTGAGATGTTTCATTAACTATCAAAAGGATAACTGGTTGGATTTGCTCTCCTATGCAGAATACAGTTACAATAACTCAGTTCATAGTTCCACAGGGGCCATCCCTTTCAAAGTGGTGCATGGATATGAGGGGGGCCCTTTGCCCACAGTGGCCACAGAGGCGATGGGGCCGACAGACTTACAAACCTGGTGGGCTGTCTTAATTTAGCAGTGGTCCCTAATCCAACAGACTCTGGCCAAGGCCAAGGAGAATTATAAGGTGCAAGCTGACAAGGGCCGGGCACCGGAGTGGGACCTACACCCTGAGGACTCTGTATACATTTCTACCAAGAACCTTAGGAGGTTGCAGCCTGGGGAAAAGCTGGGGTGGAAATACATAGGCACTTTTAAAGTTGTAAGAGGCATTAACAAAGTAGCTGTTGAGCTGGAGTTGCCAAAGACCTCATGGCACATCCACCCTGTTTTTCATTTCAGTCTGCTGAAGAAGGATCCAGGACCCTCAACGTGGAGACCTCGTCCTGTAGCTCCTCCTCCCCTGAACGTGGATGGGGAAGTCCACCAGGAGGTGGAAGAGGTCTTAGACTCTAAAATCAAATGTGGCCACCTGTACTATCTCATTAAGTGGCAAGACTTTGACCCTAGCCATAATGAATGGGTGCAAAATGATCATTTTAGAGCCCCCAAGTTACTGCGTGCCTTTCATAAACACCACTCTCACAAACTGGGGTGTGTGTGAGGAGTCTTTGGAGGGGCAGAATGTCAAACTCAGAACCTCATTTGCCATGGGTTTTGTATGTTCTATCATCACTGCCTGTAATCATACTGTTTGGATTCTGAATTCAGGGCATGGGGGGGAGGCAAATAGTGAGTGTGTGTGTGTGGGGGAACCAGCTTCATTTAGCTGCTTTGCAACGTTTTCTTAAGAGGCCTCCTGATGCGGGAAGTATGTGAAATGACCTTGGATGCCTGTCTCTGCTAGGCGGTCTGTCATAGATAATGTAACTGTAGGTTCACAGGTGGGGGAAAGAGGGCTAACGGAGTGCGCTAGGTTTAGGCGGGCTGAGTGAATGGAGTGATTGTATGGGTCACGGGGGGGGGGCTTGTTTGAATCATGTATAATTCCAGAACTGGCACCAAACTAGGCAGTTCTGACACAAGATGGTTTTAGCTTGATACATCCTCGTCTCTCAATAAACAAATCACTGCTAAGAGAGTGTTGTTGAGAGTAAATTTGTTCAAGAGTCTGACACAGAACAACACTCAACTGGGTCAGTTCATGTAAAGGACAAGACATCCAAAAGCAATTGGAACAGATGTGTTAAACTGCAATTGGCTAAAAACACTACTTTACACTTTCCCTGCCATTCAGCTCCTACAGAGTAATCCAAAAAATAATCGAACAAAAAGCAGAGATTATACTGATAGCTCCTTTTTGGCCAAGATGAGCCTGGTTCCAGGACCTAAAGAGACTAACAGTGGCAGAATCTTGGCAACTTCCCAGGAGGGAAGATCTCTTGAGCCAAGGGACAACTCTGCACCCACACCCTGAACTGCTCAATCTCACTACCTGTGGCAACAATTGAGTTCTATGGGATTCTCACAGGGGGTGATAGAGACCATATTAGCCTCTAGAAAAGGGTCTACAAATAGAGTCTATAATAATACATGGAAGGTGTTCTACTCCTGGTGCGTAGAAAGGGGGTCAGATCTTTTAAAAGTACCAGTGAGCTATGTACTGGCCTTTTTCTACAGGGGCTGGAAAAAGGTCTTAGTACTCTGAAAAGACAGGTAGCAGCCATTTCAGCAGCATGGGGAGTTAGGAAGAAGTCCTTGATGCAACACCCACGTGTTAAGCAATTCTTAAGAGGAACATCACTATTGAATCCACTAAAAACACATCGTTTTCCTACTTGGAATCTTAATGTAGTTGTAAGAGCCTTATGTAAAGCACCCTTTGAACCCATGTCCTCTTGTAGTCTAAAGGATCTCGCTAAGACAGCTTTCCTAGTAGGGCTTACATCAGCGAGGTGAGTGTCAGAATTGAGGGCACTGTCCATTGATCTGTGCGTTTTTCATAACAACAGAGTAGTTCTTTGGCTGGATCCTGTTTTCATCCCTAAGGTGAATTTGGTGTTCTATAGGTCGGAGGACATAGTGTTGCCATCCTTTTGCCCTGACCCTAAACATCGGAGGGAAAAGGAGTGGCATTGTTTAGATATGCACAGAGCACTCAGTTTTTACTTAGATCGGACTAAACAGTACAGAACCACTGATGCTTTGTTTCCTTTAGGAAATTGTCGTTGGGCATGAGGATCTGAACCTCTAACATGAATAGGTGGCTAAGGGGTTAAAAGACTGTAGCATACAAGGCCCATGGTTTGCAACCACCCCAGGGGATAACCACACATTCTGTGAGGGGAGCGGCTACATCTGCAGCCTATCAAGTGTCTCCATCTCTGATTTGTATGACAGCCACATGGAAGTCAATGTTCCCTCTAAGCTGTGGAGTCCTGTGAGCAAAAATTCTAATTTGTGAGCTTCTGGCATTAAAGTTGTGAGCGAGCAATTTGGCTGCTGCATAAATTAGTGTGCCCTGGAGCCGTCCTTTTTGAGCTAAGACAAAAACATGTGAGCTGGAGGCTAAAAAATGGTGAGCTGGCTCACACTAACTCAGCTTAGAGGGAACACTGATGGCAGTCACTCCATTCATTTACAAAACACTACCAAACAGTTAAACTTGCTTCTGTGGAGGTGGCTTTTGGTAGAAGGGTAATGCAACACGCTGTTTAGACCGGGAAGCTCTGGTCACACCCTGGGATGTACTGCTTTTTTAAGTCCCAGGAGTAAGGACTGCCCCAATCCCAGGACCACTGGAGGATGGAAGATTTGTCTTCACTTACTGTGAAGCTTCCTTCTCGGTGATCCTGGAGTGGGGCAGTCCTCCTCACCCGTAGTGGGCAAAGTTTTCCATGGTCTTGGAGGATATAGTAGGCTGCTAGGTAGTGAACTGTCTGCATAAGGAAGTTGTTTCAAAGACCCACTCTGGCTTACCATTACAGAAAGTACAAATGGTTTGGAAGTTAGTGGGGGTAATTCTGGGCAGGCAGTTTATATGCTGTCTTGCTCGACTTTGCTGGCACAGGTGGTTATATTAGTATCCATGTTTTGGGGGGGAAGTGTTTCACTTGTTTTTGTATATAGTTGGTCCGGGAAGTCACAGCTTGGTTACGACTGGGGAAACAGAGGACAAGCCACTCCCCTCAGGGACCAAAAATGGTCAACCGGCCCTGCCTTCAGAGGAGGAGCTGTGATGCCAGGAGTAAGGACTGCCCCACTCCAGGACCACCGAGAACGAAGCTTCACAGTAAGTGAAGACAAATCTTCCATTTCTTTTCACTCCATCTATTTCATGTTTGAGTCCTGGCATGGAAAGCATATGCCAGGGAGGGGCCTAGTACAAATTTAACTCTACCCAACCCCCAGAGTTCATGGTTGGAACAGAAGAACTAATTTTTCTCTGCCATCATTCCTCGTGTAACAATAATGACAACAGAATAAATAACTTTATTCACTATGGTTGCAGCAGTCCACTAGAAAAAGCATAAATCCAAATTACATCTGCATCCATTCATTATGACATTAAAGTGCATTTACATGAACACGGGGACAAAAGTAACTTCACTTGCCTCACGCACTCACTCAACTGGCATATATATTGACACACAGCTGAAACAGATGTATTCTGCATATAACTATCTATAGCATACAAAAGCTTTGTTCTCCTGGAAACCTTTCATCACCACCACCTGACTGTCCTTGCACTACAGCACTAGCTGCACTTAAGAGACTGAGCCAAGGCAAACACTTGAGCACGTCACAGGGTGACCGTGATTGAAGGTGGTTCCTTTTGGTAAACCAAGAAAATAATTTCATAGACTCTCTAGATAAAGGGGGAAAGGTCTGAGAACCCATAATTGGTCGGTCCTACATCTGCTACACACACACACACACGACGATGTCCTAGACAATGAGTTAGCAGCAATTGTGTATTGAGGATAAGAAACAAGGTTCTTGGTAATTCCTTAAAGGTCTGCTGCATCATTTGAATATATTTGGTTCAGTTGCTTTCGATCGTGCTCCAAATGAATACAAATATATACTTGTATCTAATGTATTTTTTAAAAAGAGAATAAAAATAATTCAGCAATTTTGTTTTGTATAGGATGAAAGCAGAGCCACCCATATTGGCCCCTTGCCTGCTACAGCAGCTTGAGATGTCTAGATCCAGCAGTCTATGAATGGGAACATCCGTGGCCACACAGAGTTTCCCTTCCTCAAAGTGTTCTCCCTGTTCACTTTAGCAAGAGTTTCTTTTATACATGAAGACTGACTGCATCCTCTAAAATTAATGGGGACCTTAGCCCGTACAAGAGCTTTAATGTGCATAACTGGGTACAGACACATCTCTGGCTCAAGGAGCGTGTGTGTAAGCTCCTGCAGTTCATTTGTGTACATGTTGTATCACATGCATTTTGCACTCACACATACTATATATAGTCCTGATATAACATCTGTGTAAGGGAATGAGAGAATAATGAAGTACAGAATAATCAATTGTCATTTGGTAATAGGCAAGTAATCATATAAAAATAAAAGTCTTTGCAATTATGAGAGTAGGAAAAATATTGTTACCTGTTTACTATGCATAGATTTTTGAGAACTGTAATTCCCTACATAGAGTGTTGGCCCAGAAAAAGCGGTGCAAAGTCAGTAAGAGAGAGAATGTCATGATGCTTTTTTATTGAATGAAAACATGTAATTATTCTTCTCCCGTAAGAACTTCGAAGCTGAAATGCATGTACTGCATGCACTCCCAGAAATTGTCCCAATAAAGATACCTACCTTCCCTCTTTTATAGCTATGACTAGCAGTAAAGCCCGTTGTGAAAGCAATACAACGAGATCTAGAAAGAGGCTCTGGGGGAGTGCTCTGGCTTTGGGCAAACAGTGTCAATTTGCTGTGGTGACCTCAGCAGGGTATAATGACAGAGTCCACTGTTTTCTCCAGAGGAACTGATCTCTGCTACCTGAAGAGCAGTTGTAATTGTGAGTGATCTGTAGCCCTCACCTGGAGATTGGCAGCAATTGTTACCCAGGACAAAGTGGCTGGTTGGGAGGGTGTAGTCTATGGCATTCTACCTGTCTGAGGTCCCACCCCTCTGCAAACCCCACCCTCTCCAGGCTCCACCCCTCAAATCCCCAGGAATTTGTCAGCATGTAGTTGGCAACCCCATCTCCTTCCCAGCTAACCATCAACCTACCATTATCTGCCCCTTTGACTTCAGCTGACTTCTGCCCTCCCTTCTGCAGAGCAGTTGTAATTCTGAGTGCTCTCCAGCCCTCACCTGGAGATTGGCAACAATGGTTCCCTATGTGGGACTGACTGGTTTGGAGGGTGGAGTCTATGGCAGTGTACCTGTCTGAGGTCCCACCCCCCCTCAAACCTCACCCTCTTCAGGCTCCATCCCTCAAATCTCCAGGAATTTCCCATCTGGAGTTGGCAACCCTATCAGGACTGGCCCCAATGTGTTTTCTCCCAAAGGCCAAAGTAGGTGACAGGACCAAGCTTAGTTGCCTACCAACAGGCATTGAGGGGAATGTAGGGTTGCCAGCTCTAAGGAGGGAAATACCTGGAGTTTTGGGGGGTGGATTCTGTAGTGGGCAGCATTGGGCGGGGTGGGGGGGCGGAAGGACTCAGCAGGTATAATGTCATAGGGTCTACCCTCCAAAGCAGCCATTTTCTCCAGGGGAAACTGATCTCTGTCATCTGGAAATCAATTGTAGCAGTGGGAGATCTCCAGGTCCCACCTGGAGTTTGGCAACCCTAGGGGAAAGTGTGCTGCACCGCAGAAGGGTTTGAAGAGAATGGTTTGATGGGTGCTGGGCCAAGATTGGCAACAATAGTTCCCCAGGAGCAAATAGCTGGGTTGGAGGGTGGAGTCTATGGCACTGTAACCTGTCTGAGGTCCCCGTCTCCCCAGGCAGCTTTTAAAACATGATCCTGGGACCTACACACCACCAGACATTCCAACTGCCTTGCGGGGGGGGGAGTATGAGGTGTGGAATGGAGTGAAGTCCAATCAGCTTCCATATGCAAAAGACCTTGAAGGTTCCATATGCAACTGACATTCCAACTGCCTTGCGGGGAGGGGAGTGAGTTTGAGGTGTGGAATGCAGTGAAGTCCAATCAGCTTCCATATGCAAAAGACCTTGAAACACTGGGCGGGACTGCACAAAGCAGCCAGTCAACCCAGCCAGCGTCTTCTGACTGACAGTTCAAGCGTCCATACACTAAAGGAGTGCATTTTAGAACTTTGGCACCCACTACTCAATTATATATAAGGAGAGATTTTTGAGACCCTTTGCTCCACAAGCTACTTACATTTGTACTCTTCCTATAACATATCAGAAGCCTTGAATGAAGGAGATAAAAGGAATAATAATTTTCTGGTATTCGCAGCTGTTCCAAATGTAACACAGGGTCCAGTAAGCCAATAGAAGGAATTTCTGCTCATGCAAGCAGGGTCTCCATGCCCCAAAATTGCCCCCTTCCCTTCAGCCCCCCCCCATACAACTTCTTCCACCATTTCAGAGGGTCCCCAGATACTCAGGAGATACTCTGTAGAGGACACTTGGCAGTAGAGGGCAGGAGGAGGTGAGAACATCCTGTTCTGTTAGCAGAGTCCATTTTGCAATTTTTAGGATCTATCCCATTTTAGAAAATATAAATAGCTTATCTATTGATCCGGATTTCCATTTCCTGCTTCCTTTCTCTCTTCAACTGTTCCCCTTTCTCTTGTTTTCTAAATTGATAAGTGGTGATGCAGAAGGTTGGGCAAGCAGAGTTTTAAAAAAAATATCTTTGCTTCCTCTGGCACATCTTGGAAATAAAATCATAAGAGCATATTACTCCCCAGGTCTGAGAAGACAATTTTATATTGATATCTTTGAGTTTAACATTTGCCGAATTTGGCGCATGTGACTTTTTTCTCTGTCCACATCATTCAGAAGCAGATGTATTGCCTTGATATTCTCTGGTTACTCATGGGAGTCAGTGTAATGCAGCACATGTGGTCGAATAGCCTTAAAACAAAGTCAACAGGTATAGGCGGTTCGTCAAAAGACTTCAGCTGAAGGAGGACAGAGCCTGACGTCTGCGCTACAGGTGCACTGGGCTTTCAGATAAACAAGTGTATTTTTAGGAAAGTATCAAATTCAGGCACATGCCTAAAAAAGTCAGGCACATGCCTTTAGAGATACTTTCATTCAATTAAGTGTGGCTATCCACCATTTAGTGCTCTCTAAATCACTAGTTATCAACCACTAAGGAATGTACTAAAGATGTTGTCTTTGTTGAGGACCCAGCAGATAGTCGCTAGCTTTAACTCCTTTGGAATTCTTAGCTGACCTTTTTCTCAAAAGCAGCTGACAAACCCTGTCTCACAAGACTGGTTTTTAAACGTCTCTTTCCCACTGAAATGAACAGCACCTTTGGCTGGATCATGCCTACAGATTTTAATGGGGGCTGTAGATATTCTCTGCTTCATTGTCAAGAAATATTGGGACTCCCTCTATAGACAGTCATTTGCAATTTCTGCAGCCTACCATACTGGAATCAGTACACTAGGTCATCAGCAGGCACCTCATTTTGCTACTCAGTTTAACTGTTTCCTTCTTGTATTGCAGGGTACCTTACACATTAATAACCAACCTCCAGAAAACCATTACATACTCTTACGTTAAGCTTGACCTAACTTCAATGATGAAGTTTTATGCCTGTCTTTGGCCACATGCCCTGTCAAACACATTATTATTATTATTATCAAAATAAATGATCAGTATACTCCTTGTTCAGTTTAACATTCATTGGAATGGTTTGGAAAATGCTTATGAGAAGCCTTGCAATTTTTCATGTTATTTTTAATAATAATTAATAATATACTAAAACATTTAGAATGTCTCCATCTCTACCAGTAACCTGAAGAAACTAAATGGAGAAAGAGCATGAAACCTGTGTGTAGGGTCATCAAATTTACAGTCTTAGAAGCAAATATATTCCATGTGATAAACCTGGGAGCTAGCTTAGACATTGGGTTTCCAAAATATGTAATGTTTATATGCTCGCTGCACATAAATATCTGCGGAGGTTGCAAATAACTGTCTGTGGGGGGGGTCCCAATATTTCCTACAGGGAAGGTGCTTTTCAGGTAGGAGAGCCATAGCATTCTGACAATGAAGCAGAGAAGAATGTCTACAGCCACCCACCATTAAAATTTGTAGGCATGATCCAGCCTGAAGTGTTGTTTGTTTTCATGGAGGAGAGAGATAAAAAAAACCAATTTAGTTAATTTTTGTAAATTTTTACTTATCTCCACTTAAACTGTCAAATTTTTCCACTTTGTGCCTTAGTAATATATAACAACAATTTTAGAGAGAAAGCTACTGTCTTTAAGAGCTGCTCTTGGAACAAGTGCATTTAATTTAGGTGGGTGGAAAGAGTGGGTAAGATGACTGTGGAGGAGTTGTTTGTGTGGCTGGGGCCGGACAATACACATGCATGCACATACATGCACATCCCACTTGTGCACTTAGAGCTCATGTGAATGTGACATCATTGCCAACTTGGAATATAGGGAAGGATGACGGCAGAATTGCCTTGTCTTCCTCTTCTAACAAGCTTCAATGAGAACTGGAATGCACCAGTATCCATCTCCACTCTGCACAAAGCCTGGCAACTCTTATATATGCTTAGTACAAGAACAGAAGACACCATCACACTTCTGCCCTCATGTCATCCTTCACTGCCTGCTGAGCCTGTGGGGCACTGGTGCCGTTGAGCAAACAGGCTGCAGACCTGATACTGTCCTTGGGGTGCATGTTGGCAATCCTTCATCTGAACCACAGCAGAGTACATATATCTGGCATACAGAACAGAGTCTTCTACAAACACAAAGGTCATTGTGAATGATTCCTGTTGGGGACTGAAGTCATATATAAGATCTATAAATTTCTCTTGGACTCACAGTTGTGACACATCCATCTCTGAAAATGTCTGATTGTATAAACAAGCCCTTAGAATTACCAGCCTTCCTTTTCAAGACTCTTTGAAGAAGCAGAAATGCCAGTCCACTTCCAATCCTGGCTCTAGAAAAAGGTGATTAAAATTCATCCAGGGACAATTAATTTGTATTATATAAAACAATGAATCCCAGGACTCTTCCTTTTCAGAATGTCCAAGTGAATTCTTGGCATTGCTACCACTGAATGCATCATTGCAGGGTCAGCTACACTTTTGCTTCCAAATGTTGTCTTGTGTCATCTAAACATTGCTTCACCAGTTATTACAAGCCAGGGTGGGGTGGGTTTTTTTCTTCAGAAGACTGTGGGGTGGTAAAAGGCAAACAGTCCTCTTGGCTCCTGTAATTCTTCCTTTAACCCATTCCATTTAGTAACAGGGCTGACAGTTCTGTAAGTCCCTCGTTATATTTAAATACTGGGAGAGCATTATTTTACAATATTTTATTTTATAAAAATGAACTTGCACCTTTTTATAATAGCTTTCTACACAAGGTGTGTGTGGTTCCCCTCGTCCAGTTTAATTTCATTCTGGAAATTAGTGTTCATCAATTTGGGGGGGGGGGGTGTCTTTGCATCCATCCATTCAAAGTAATTATCTGTACAAAACTCTGTCCAAAATAGGATATTCTCGGAAGAGGCTGCACTTAAAACCAGAGGTCAACAGGTAGTTTATAAGGACAGCTTGCTCTGTGGGCCTTTTAGGGTTATACAGAAATTTCGTTTTGTTTTTCACACTATTTGGGAACAGCAGCTATGAGGTTTCCTAGGAAGAATCTCAGTGCCTTTCTTGGTATATATATATCATCATATTTCCAGTAAAAATGACAAGTAAAACAAAAACTCATAAAAATACATTGACAAACCAAAAGTCATTGAAAATTGTACATGTTATCAAAATTAGATTAGGGCTGAGCCAAAGATCTAAAAATATTTGGAAAAGTATGCTTTTAAAAACCTACTGGAGACTACCAAGTCCCTGAGATTTTTTCTTGCTAAGCCATTCCTCCTAAAGCAGACACAGACATGGAAGATACATTAAGGTGCTCCACACGCATAAAAACAGATAGTTTATGTATAATTCCTCTCTAGTTAAAACACATTTTCATCCAAGTGAGAGTTTTTCTGGTGATGCATAGCAGGGGCCTCTATGTGTATTTAGAAGGCCATTTGTTTTGTTTACATCTGTAGTTATGGCCAAGCAGCTTAACTTGAAGATCAATCCTGTTTTAAGTGGGGGGGGGGTTTCCAAAAAAGGGGGGGGAGAGTTAGCTTCCAAAGAGTGAAGTCATGAGCTGGTTGGCCTCCAGTTTGGCAAACAGATGGCCCAGCTCTAAGCTAGTTCTAATTCTAAAATAAACAAGAGTGTTAAAGTTACTTGAATTTCCTAAATATATGACATTCATCCTTATCACACTCACACACATGTTTCTGGATTAGTGACAACTTCCCCATTTTTTTCAGGTTCCTTTTTCAGAAACTGTTCCACTTCAATAGAGTCCACTTTGGAGTCTTCAGGCTGTTTGTTTAACTCCTCTCTTTCTGCTACATCTTCTTTTGCTTGTGAATGCACTGGTTTTATCTTAATGCAACAAGCATTTCCTATAGCCAGCACGAGAGATGAGGTAACAACTTCAACACCAGCAATGATAAAAACATACATATATTTATGGGTTGCATCCAAGATTTTACCTAGAAAAGAAAATTCACAGGTAATTTAAAAAACTGCTATCATTGTAATGAAGAAAATGGCAACACATTAAATCAAATATTTTCTCTTATTGTGCATGAATATATGTTCAACAGACACTACCCTTTTAAAGAGAAATTTAAAAAAAACTTAGATGCCTAAGTTTAAGTGAATATCTCCCCTATTCCACAAACATCCCATAAAACTTAAAGAGCAATGAGTTGATTAACTGAAATGAAATTTACCTGCTGAAGGTGGTCCAACCAGAACAGCCATTGCCTCAACCAGAAGGACCAAGCCAATGGCACTGGAAAACTTCTGTGTACCAACAATAGCCATGAGTACTTCAAACTGCAGCGCGCCAACCATTCCATAGGAAATGCCAAAGAAAATGCAGAAGACCACTAGGCCAGCATAATTGTAGGACATTGATCCCATGAGATCAGTGAAGCCATTAAATAGCATAGCAAAACTAAAGAAGTAGACACAGCGGGGCCTAACCCATTTCAAGCCAGCCAATATTCCACAAATCGGTCGAGCAAAGATATCAACAAATCCAAGGACGGTCAGGAGAAAAGCTGCTTTGGTGTCTGGATACTTCAGATCCTTAGCATAGCTCACCACAAAAACTGGGGGCACAAACAAGCCCAATACCATAATGGATGCAGCCACGGTGTAGATTAGGAAGCCTCGATCTTTAAAAACACCGAAATCCAGTAGTTTTTTCTTGATTTTTTTCTCAGAGACTGCTTTGGAATCTTCTGTTTTCTTAGGAGGTTCCAGAGGTCTCATCAGAGCTCCGCAAACGCAGCAGTTCAAAAGCAACCCACCCAGGATAAGAAATCCCCCTCGCCATCCATATTCATGCTGCAGTACCTGCCCCAATGGTGAAAGAGCACAAAGAAAAACAGGGCTTCCAGCTGCAGCCAGCCCATTGGCCAAAGGGCGACGTTTGTCGAAGTAGCGATTTAGCATGATGAGTGAAGGCTGAAAGTTGAGTGCAAGACCCAAACCTGGAAAAGAACAAATATCATTTTAAACAAACAAAACTGAGCACCGATAGCAGGGGTGGACAAGATTTCCACAAAGCACAGGCTGCAGGTTTCCAATCCCTGACCCCAAGATACAAAAATGTCCAGGATGTGGTTATTCGTAGGGCCTTGTTCTTTTCACTAATACAGTTACATTGGCATGCCATTATGGGATGCACCCTATTCTTGAAACCTATGTAGGAGATGTAGAATCAGATCCCGCTATGCAGTTGTGAAAGAGAGGTTTTACTTAACACAGTTTCATTTGTGCCAGATATTGTGCAACAGCTACTATTAAGAGTAAGTGCTAATTTTTCATTTCTGATTAATTTTTATTTATTTAAAATATTTATATCCTACTTTTCTCCCACTCAATGATACTCAAAGTAGCTTACATCAAAAGGTTTGTTATCTTGGGGGAAGTGATCTCATCGAGGAAGATGGCTGGCTGAATCCACAACTCCCCTCCGGCACAGCAATTTTTGCCTCCCAAGCAGGTAATAGATTATAAGCAGCAACTTTTATATAAGTAGATATGGTATCTAAAGCTTCAGCAACTAGAGGAAAACATTTGAAGAGCTATTTTGAATCTGTAGAAGCCAGTGTGATTCATCTAACCTCAGAGGAGAAAGAAGGGAAGACCAAGATGGCTACCTGACACTCGCAATTAAACAAAGAGGCCTCTGTCTCCATTACTAAGAACATAAGAAGAGACCTGCTGGATCAGACTGATGGTCCATCTAGTCCAGCATCCTGTCTCACACAATGGCCAACCAGTTCCTCTGGAGGGCCAACAACAGGGCATAGAGGCCAAGGCCTTCCCCTGATGTTGCCTCCTGGCTCTGGGATTCACTAAGAATGAGCTGAAACAGTTTTTAAATCATCTTAGAACTGAAAACTGATATATCAGCCTTGCTATAAAACAATTAAACGAGAGGGTAATTCATTTAGAAGCCTCAGCAGATCAAACAATTGATTTTGAGATTACTACAGCTCATTTGAACCTTACACACCATTCCAATGTATTTGAAAAAGCGTGCCTTGCACACGAAAGCTTATACCTTGAATAAACCTTTGTTGGTCTTAAAGGTGTCACTGGACTCTAATTCTGTATTACAGCACGTAAAGTTAGTGAGCTTGAAAAGGCAAACCAGTCCTTGAAAGATAAACTGGATTATGCACAAAACTATGCCAGATGTCGTAATTTACGCATATAGTAGTATACATTGGATTTAAAAACTTGAAAGAATGCTGGGCTGGAGGAAACGTGAGATGTGGAATTCTTCTCTCTCTCCTTTTATCCCCATTACCTTTTGGTCATGTTCTCTGGTAGTAGAAAGGGGAACAGTGGTGTGCTTTTAGTTCATTTTGGGGGTTGGGGTGGGGAGTGGAATTATTGCCTCTTCAGACCTTTTCAATGCATTTGCTAAGCTTGTCTGGTTTGTTAATTTTAAAAGTTATTGTTAATTTAAATGGTTAATCTTAAAATAGCTAAGTATAATGTTAAAGGCCTTATTCACCCTATCAAAAAGCAGAGTACTTTAAATGTATTAAAGCAAGGATCATATGACATTATATTTCTACAAGAAACACATATTAAAAATGCAAATGAGAAAATATTGAAAGTCTTTTGGCTAGGAGATCATTATGTTTCCCCAGGGACAATCAAAAGTAGGGGTACAGCTATAATATTTAATAAACATACTGTGTTTGATTGTACTGACCAATTAAGAGATACTGATGGCCATTATATTTCGATCAAGGGAAAATTGCATGGATCACTATATGCACGGATGGGGACTCAGGGAAAGTGGGAGACACAAATAACATTGGGAACACGGGAGCTAGTTGAAGCACATGTTAGACCTGTCGGAAGGCTATAGCACTTCATAATGCAGATGGAGGCTCAGTGTTGCCTTGCCTAGAAATCTCCTTGCATACACAAAGCACATCAAGGAGAAGACTATGTCAAGGGCTTTTCTTCTTGAGTATACATTGGTCCACTTGCTAAATACTGTGTTGCAGTGTGCAGCCTAGCTAACTAACTGTTCATACGAGCCGTTTGGGCCGGGAGAAGGACGGATCAGGGCCGGAGCAAACGGGCATGATCCCACAGCAACATCTGGGGAACGTCGTGCTTCCGTCTCCGATCCGTCCCATCCCGCCCATACAGCGCAGCAAAAAAGAACCACCTCCCTAAGTGCGGCCGTGGGATCGCGGGTGCGTCCTTGCACCGGCGCATCCCCGGCTCCTGGCCGAACTGCGCATGTGTGAGCATGCGCAGTTCGCCAGGCTCCCCTTCGCACCGTCGCATTCTCCCCGGCATCTGATCGTGCTGGGGAGCGATGCTCTGCGGCTGAGGGGATCCGTGGGATCCTGCCGCGGCGTGTCAAGTTTGGTGTGGCTCTGCTTAGCCGCGTTCCAGCCGTCCTGTGTGGCAGGGACCTAAGTCTTTCAAAGTCTGTCACTACTACTTACCAGTAACGACTCCAGCTGTAACATAGACCTGGATGATGCTGTTGCAGAAGGACGCAGTTACCATCCCCAATGAAGCAAAGAGGCCTCCAACCAGCATAACAGGACGGCAACCAAACCGATTCACACACATACTACACAGGGGACCTGACAGAAAAAGAGACCATCATACATTTGTCTATGTACCATCATGGGTATTTGTTAAATTCTGCTTATCTTGCCATATTTCACTCAGATTCGGTCATGTGGCGATCTGGTGTTAGAGACTATTACAATGCTGCCTCTGTCTTTCAGCTGGCCCAAGCTCTGCAGTGACAATGCTTGACCAAGTAGTGCTTACAAAGTCTCTGGCCATATTGTGGATCTACCTGCAACTGAGCTGACTGAACTCAGAAAAGACTGAGGTAATAGTGGTTGGCAGGTCTTGTGATTTGGAGAAAGAGATTGGGACATCTCCTGGTTTCTTAGCTTTGCGGTCTTGGGGAATCCTGTGGATCCACAGCTGCTCCTGAAAGCATGAGCAGTGTTCGTATTTACTTTTTCCTGGCTCAGTGTTGGAAGGTGGTGAGTATCTTCTCTAGCCGCAGACGGCCAGCAAGCCAGCATTCCCTTGTGACTTCAAATGTAACAGACTCTAGACATACTGCCACCCTTGAGGACTGTCCAGTCACTTCAGCTGATACTTGCTTGAAGCAGTTCATCAGGGGTTGCCAAAGGCACCTTGCACTGGTACTCCAGCATCTCCAGTGGCATCTTGTTATTTCCAGAGCACAATTCAAAGTATTGGCTCTGACCTAATAAACTATTTAGTGGTTGGGGCTCTGCATATCTCAGGAGCCATATTCTATCTTTATTTCCCTCATGAAATTTAAGACCATCCAAGAGCACCTCTTATAACTCCACAGTCTGTGATCCAAGTTCAAAGAGCAAGGGCATTCTTGATTTCCCCCCACAGTTATGGAACTTTCTTTCCTTGACATCTGTGAAAGTCAGCACCCAAAAAACCTATGAGATCTTTCCTGTTTGGGTTGCTTTTTATGACTAGGATTTTAGAGGTACAAGGTGAAGGAGATGTAAACATCCTCATGTAAGTTATCTATCATTCTACTACAGTTTATCTTTCAAGAGATATATCTTCTGTGATAGTTTCAAACAATGTTTCTATATAAAGTGTGCAGATGGACTAATAAATCTGTGCCTTCAGTTGTGCTTATGCATGTGTGATTCCAAATTCAGCCCCGCCCCGCCCCGCCCCCCCAAGTATTTGTATTGTATATACTGCCATGGTATAGTCTCTGGGAGATCATATTTATCCCAGAACATTTGGCAAGAATAAAACTCTGCCTTGGTGTATATGAGTTGATTTAATATTGGTAATTTCCTAGTGGCCAAGGCACTGTTAACCATTTTTAATCTGGGGTTAGGCCAAACTGAACAATTTGCATGTGTGTAAATCGATTTTTTAAATTTATTTTTATTTATTTTTTGGTCTGCGGAGTGTACCGTATATCAGGTTTGCCTAGTCACAATGATTGTGGGCAAACTGCTTATGGAGGTACAATGGTAAGTGCAGCAGGGGAACATTCAGCCTCCCTCTGGATTTAAATAAGTCTTCGTTACGAGTTCATGTGGGTTCATCAGGTGGCCATTTCCATTTTAGTGCTGATGTTATTAAGAAGCCCTTATGATAGCTAAGTAAATTATGTCGTTTAATTCCCTTCTGTCACTGAAAGATGGAGTTTATGGAGAAAAAAACAAGGTAGTGCTGGAATACTTTCAGAAGGCTGATAGCAGAAGACTACTGATTAGGCAGGTGTGATGAGGGTACATATTTGTATTTATTAAAATGTTAACTATACCCCATAAGGAAAGCTGCGGTGGCTCAAGTGGTTAAGACGCTGAACTGCAGGCTGTGGAAGGTCGGTAGTTCAGCAGTTCGAGACCCGGGTACCACATGACAGAGTGAGCTCCCGTCTCTAGTTCTAGCTCCTGCCAACCTAGCAATTCGAAAGCAAGAAATTGCAAGTAGATTAAATAGGTACCACTTTGGTGGGAAGGTAACAGCGTTCTGTGCGCCTTGGTGTTTAGCCATGCCGGCCACATGACCACGGAAACGTCTTCGGACAGCGCTGGCTCTTCGGCTTTGAAATAGAGATGAGCACCACAACCCTAGAGTCGGATTCGACTGGCTTTCGAGCAAGGGAACCTTTACCTTTACTTTATACCCCATAAATTGTTAGTGCTTTCCATCTATCTAGATCTGTTTTCAACCATAGAATTATCCATTCCATATCGGTGTGATTTTGATCCCGAGGTAAGTCAGCCCTGTAGTTTCCAATGAGAGGTCCATTTGGGAAATATTATTATTAACCAATACACATTCTAATTTATTCCAATACTCTTGTAAAAGTAAGATGAGTTTTGGCACAGAGGCGTGATTTTTATGGGGGGGGGTGTTAACACACCATCTGCAGATAGCAGAATGTTATTGCTCTTTTCTTCCCACTAAAAAGCCCTGACTCTCTTAATTGTTTTGCATCCCGCCTACTTAAAAGCTCTTTTTGTCAAGTTAAACAGGAGGAGTGAAATGCAACAACCTCACCAAGTGCCTCTTTGCAATATAATTGAGGATGAGATTATTCTACTGGTAACCAGTGTTCCCTCTAAGCTGAGTTACTGTGAGCTAGCTCACAGTTTTTTTGCCTCCGGCTCACAGGTTTTTGTTTCAGCTCAGGAAGGATGGCTCCAGAGCAAACTAATTTATGCAGTAGCCAAGTCGCTCACTCACAACTTTAATGCCAGTAGCTCACAAAGTAGAATTTTTGCTCACAAGACTCCACAGCTTAGAGGGAGCATTGCTGGTAACTCCTCTCAGTTCAAGGATAACATAAATAAACTGGATCCATTGAATATACTGCTCAGGCAGTTGTCATCATTCCCTGACCTCCCATAGCCTAAATCTGAAGAGCTTCTGAGGAGGAGGCAATGTCACCATACCTCCTGTATCAGTTCAAGGACCTCCTTTCCGGTCCTAGGATCAGGAGGAAACACCAGCACATGAAGAGGACATTGAGCAACATGTCTACAAAGTGGCATTCATCGACCCTGCTCAGTCCTGGAAGCCAGAAGTACCTCTGTTGCCACCTGCCATAATGCCCTCTGAATCTTTCTCAGCTACTCCTAATATCCAAAGAACAGAGAACATAGCAGACAAGAGCTGAAGCCCAGAGTATAAGGTGCAGCACTCACTTGGCAGCACAAGGCCCCACTGCTGCCATTCACTGGGCTTAGCTTAAATAACACAGGGATCAGTTCCACTAGTGCTGTAAAGCCAGTGGCAATCTCTTCAGTAGCCACCTGGACTCTGCTACTGCAACATCTCTGTTCAGCAACTCTCTTTGTGTCCCTGAAGCCATGGCTATCAGGTTGGGCAGCTTCTTACCTTTTCCTTGCCTTGAATCTAACTGGGCTGCTCCCCTGTTCCTTTCGTAGCTCTCAGCCTCTTGCCATGCTGTTAACAATCAAAGCTACTCAGCCCAACAGGGCAGCAGGTCAAATACCTGTATATATGATTGCCAGGTTCCTCTGACAGCCAGTGGGGGATGGGGAGTGGGCATACCAGGAGCAGGGAGTCCAACATGCCCACATGACCTCCAATGTGACCCAAAAGTGACAAAGGTACATGAGCGCAACACTCTGGTGTTTGGGCAAAAACTCTATGGTAGAATTAGCGTCACAGGGCTCTTTTTGTAGCAGGAACTCCTTTGCATATTAGGCGACACACCCCTAATGTAGCCAATCCTCCAAGAGCTTACAGAGCTCTTCTTACAGGGGCTACTATAAGCTCTTGGAGAATTGGCTACATTAGGGGTGTGTCGCCTAATATGCAAAAAGAGCCCTGGCGTCTACCACAGAGCTTTTGCCCCAAAACCAGAGTGTCGCTGTAATGTGCCTACATCACTTCCAGGTCATGTTGAAATCTTGTAGGCACGTTGCTAAAATGTTGGATGTTCCTCCCTTTTTTTTGCGATAAGTCCCCCAACACCACCGGCCAGCTGATCAACGCCAGTGGGTCTGGCATCCCTACTAGTACAGCTGCCATTGAAAAATGTCTCTGTATCTTATCAAATGCCTTTTTGGCATCAAGAGAATGGACAATTGCTGCTTCTAATTTAAGGTTTGCCAAGGGAAGTAAGTCTATCAGGGACTTAATGTTGTCTGAGTCCTGAGTGCTTCTAATGAAGCCTACCTGATTTTAGGAACCAATGTGAAAATTATTTTCTAACACTTACACACAAAGACTGGTAAAGATTTTCGAGTCTTCATTAATCAACAAGAAAATTAGTCTGTACTTTGCACATGTTGTGTGGCCCTTTTCAGATTTATGGATAACTAAGATTAATGTTTCATACAGTGTTAGGGTAGCTTATTAATTCACTATGGTTCCTGATAGATAGGGATGTGAATCAATGCGTCACCATAAGATTTATACCAGTCTACAGGGAAGCCATTTGGTCCTGATGCGCTGGGATGCATCTAGTACATGCATAAGCAGAGTCTCACTGTTCTGAGCCTAGTGATTTTAACAGACTTAGAAAGGCATAACCCTGCTTAGGACTGCACTGTAAGTGTGGTAGTGCCAGCTTTTGCCAAAATGTCTGTGTATCCAGCTCCAAGAGATTTGAGTCACTTTAAAATTTCTGGTAGTACAGCATAAGATTTATAGGTTTGATTAATGGGATAGAGGGTTTTTTTAATATGCTTGCTTAAAACTGTGAGTAAATAACTCCCCAGGCCTTTGTTCCCAATGGTGCTTCTGGTACAAACTGGTCTGCTTAAAATGCCATATATTTTAAGTTCTCTTTGATAAAAACGTGCTACTTTTATTTAATCTCTGCTTAAGTTCATTTTTATCTAAAGTCATCTACAGTTATTCTAGGATTAAATGGTTCTTTGATCTCTTTACCTCTACTATGTATTTTTTTGTTAATTACCTGTTCCATAAAGCATAGCCAACAGAATGGAGGAGATCCATGCTGTGTCACTATATCCAATACCAAATTCACGGATAAGCTCCTTAAAGAAGACACTCATGGCCTTAGGAAAAGCGTAGGAGAATCCAGTGATGACAAAGCACCCAAAGAGAACAGCCCATCCCCAGCCGCCATCTGGGGCTTTAACTCCAGATGGACCATCATCAATTACCACAGCTCCCATTGTAAGAGGTTATCAGCTTCCTAAAACATAATTGAGAAAAAAGAAACAGTGATTATATAGCCCACAAGTAACAGGAAAAACCATCTCAATGTTGTTATACAGTACAGTACTGTGGTACAATAGCCTCTAAATAACAGAACGTGCCATAGAAAGCAAAACTAGTCTTTCCATGGGGTTGCTGCTATTGTTGTTCAGTCACACAGTTGAGTCCGACTCTTCGTGACCCCATGAACCACATCACACCAGGCCCTCCTGTCTTCCGCTGTCCTCCTGAGTTTGCTTAATTTCATGTTCCTTGCATCGATAACACTAACCATCTCATCCTCTGCCGTCCCCTTCTTCTTTTACCTTCAATCTACCAGAGATTATTTGTTTTTAAAATTTTAGCATCTATACAGGTATAATGCTTGGAAAGTAGAACAGAAAGTGGCAGGTATGAAGGGAGCAACTTGAGCAAGATTTGAAAGAGACAAAAACAAACTCTTTGGACAAGCATAGAAACAGACTTCCGTTAGCAATCTTCCATTAGCAATCCCTTTTTTCCTTTGTCATCCAAAGGCTCCACAGCTTCTCTGGCTGATTTCCTTCTCCGGATATATATTTTTTAAAATGTTTATTGTTTGTCTTGATGCTTTTAGAACCTGCTCCTCAAAATCTCTTTTTGCATGCCTAATTATTGACTTACATTTCTTTTGGCAGTCTGTGGTCCCTCCTGTTCAATTCATTGGGGCAGACCTTCCACTTTCTAAAAGATGCCTTTTTACTGTTTATAGCCTCCTTGACTTGCATTGTTAATCACACAGGCCTTCTTTTAGACTTGGCAGTCCTTTTCCTAACCTGTGGAATGCAATCTATTTGGACTTCAATTAATGTGGTTTTAAATAGCTTCCAGGCATCCTCTAGGTTTGACTCTCTCATGTTTCCCCTTCACCTTTCTTTTTACTACTCCCCTCATTTTTGTAAAGTTCCCTGTTTTGAAATCAAATGTTGCAGTTTTGGACTTCAGGGGTAGCTTTCCATTGATCTGAATGCTAAACTTAATCACATTTTTGGTCACTGTTCCCAATAGATATAACAACTTCTACCTCCCTCACCAGATCTTGAGACCTGCTCAGAACCAAGTCCAAGATCACTACCCCTTCTGGTTGGCCCTGTGACCAAGTGTCCCAGTGCACAATCAGTGTTTCTCTCTCTAGTAACCCTCACATCCCTCAGCCTCTTAGACACCATACATGGCCCTCAGTTATTATCCTACCTGCACTCCCAACTTCTATTATGCTCCAATAATATTGCCCTGAGTGTTTACACAATCATCCCTTTGGACTGACATTCCAAACTGCAGGTCCCCCAGCTTCTGTTGGCTCCCCCTCCCCTGGATTTGGGGAGCTTTTTAACCTCTTTTTTTCCTCCAGAAACCTGTATCAATAGCCTTGGCTGGCCTCGTTGTGTGGATGTTTTGATCCACATGGTGGCACCACTTCGCTATTATAAATACTATTTTGTGCTTTGTTCATATGATAAATGTCCTGCAAGTTGTGGGTATAAATATGAACTTGGAGCCAATAGTGTCTAGACTAGTCATACTCAGAGTCCTTTTTGTAACATTTAGGCCCAGCACTCCACAGCTTGGAAGAAAAGTATTTAACATTCAAACTCCAGAAATAAACCTGGCAGAGCCTACCACAGCAGATCTATTGCACGGAACTACTCTTACAGAAGGAAAACATCCAAATGCTTTCCCATCATCATCTCTTTATGTCTGCTGGAAGACTGAGCTACAATAAATACACAGGCTACCCCAAGCCACACAAAGAGAGAACATGAAACAAGCATAAAAGCAACAAGCTCTATATAATGTAAACGATAGGATCAAAAAAAAAAATTGTGCAACTCATTCCACACACCCAAGGGAGCCTTGGGCAGGCCTGCCCTCCCATGCCCCAAAGCAAACCACTTCTGAAACAGAGGTGATCATTTGAAAGCAGTTTGTGATAAGGCAAAGGAGTCTGCTGTTCACAGCGGGGGCATTAAACAGCATGGGGCAAGTACATGCCTCATGGGGTAAATACAAACTCAGGGCATGTCTGAAGTAGCTCTTTCAATCCCAGCCCAATAGCACCTTCTCCCAGAAAAATGAAAGGATTTTAAAGGTGACCATGCCTTGAATAGTGCCTGGCAGGGTTTTTTAAATGGGGGAACACATTGGAACAGAGTTCTGGAACCTCCGCAACAAATTTTTTTTAAAATGTTTAAAAGTTGATGAGTTCTCAGTATACAGATTGAAAACTTAATTTCCCTCTTGAGAGTTCTAGCACCTCTTTTACGAAAAAAAGGGGGAAAAAGCCCTGCCTAGGGTTAATATTATTGCAAGACAACACTTGTCAGTTACATGTTATGACTACAACAAGAAACCCAAGATTTTCTTTCCCCACATCTTGTGGGTTCTTACCTAATTTGCAAAGAAATCACCTCTACCAGCACTGACATATCACTGCATCATTTCCTGTACACATTTCTCACTTGTATCTTTCCTGCTCAATTTACGGTAAATAGGTTGCCTGAGGTTCTTCCCTCTGCAACCCAATGCAATGTATGCTCTGTCAGTCAAATTTCCATTTGCAAGTAGGATTGTTAAATGAATCAGTGCTTTTACTGTTAAATAGTAATGTGACCTTTTACCTAGGAAAAAAGAGCACATTTTGAATCAGCGTTCTCCATCATAAGAAGCTGAACAATGCAAGTAGCAGTAAGTGAGTAAATTTACCTTCTGAGTGCCTGCTTTTGTTAAGAAAAGTTGCTTCAGACTAGGAAAGCTCAGAGATCTGTAAGGAGATCTGTTTTCCCAAAAAGAATGAAACTACTTGCTTTCTCACAAAAATGGTCTGCCTGCCAATTAAACTGTCTGACAATTGATCATTATATAGCTCATATGTCCTAACTCATTCTGTAAGCCAGATAGAACTCAAAGGGTTTAATCTGTACATTTATTCTATTATATTTTGTCCTGCTCTTCCTCCAAGGAGTTCAAACTAGCATATGTAGTAGTAGTAGTAGTCTTTGTTGCAGACTACAAGGCATAGAAACATAAAATAATCAATGACTAATAACCCACAAAAATTCCAGTTACAAAATTCATTCAGATCCTTAACCACAAATTAAAATTTTAAAAACATAACATTTACACAATGGATGCTAATTCAGCACGTATTTTCATAGCAAAAAACAAAAACGTGGCAACAGAGACCATAATCCTTTGGTTGATTCCCGTCAATAACATTTTGACTTCCTCTGATCTGAGGACAATTTATTACTGCCCAATACCAATTCCAGAAAAACTACAATGTAATTACACATGCCCCAATGACTCAACCAAATTATCAGAATAGGGCAAAACCTACGAATGAAGGGAATATTTTGATATTTCCCAAAGAATAATGTTGAAGGAAGCACATTAAATCTTGCCAAAGTAAACACATGGAGATATTCTGGAACAGTTAATATTGATAAGAAGCACATGTGCTAATGCAGAAACATCAGGACTAAATCGAAGAGAAGGAGAGAACACACCCCACAAACTTTGGACAGCATTTCTTGAAAATCAATATTCTTTATACAGGTGTTAATTGCTAAAATTGTTTTAGTTGGCCCCAATGATTTAAAAAAGGGAACTGAGAGTTTGACAATGGCTAATTTATTGTCTATTGGATTAAACCAGAATATGTGGATCCATCAATAAACTATAAAGAAAATTGTTCTGATCCTTAATTAATAATCGGGTTCTATATCTAAAGGTTGCTAACCAGGCCAAGTTTATAACTGACATAAGGCCAGTTTCTAATCCAAGGGCCATTGAAGGTACGCATCAAGGTACTTCAAAAATTGTTCTCAAAAATTTTAACTGCATTAATTCAATAAAATAAGTAATTGATTGCATCCACACCGGTGCCGCATATAGAAGCTGATTTAATACCTTAGTTGCAAACATGAAGAGCCACAGGAATATATTGTGCTTCTGTTACAAAGAATTTTTTTACAGTTGCCCCAATTTCCCTTTTGGCACTAGCCACAATTGCTTCAATATGCTGCTTCCAGCTTTGTTTATCATCAAAGATAACTCCTAGGTACTTATATGACCAATTGTTTGATTGTATGATCCCCTATCACCCAGTTGTTTAAAAGGCGAGTGGCAGTTCCAAAAGAGATCATTTTAGTTTTGTCAACATTTATAGATAACAGGTTATCAGAACAATACTTAAATAAGATCTTTTAAAGCCTATTTTAGTTAATTAAACAATTATCATGTCATCTGCATATAGTAATGTTTGGATTCTTTCAGTACCCAACCTAGGCACATGAACATCTTCAGCCTGAATTATCTGAGTAACATCCATAATATACAGATTGAATAACTGGGGAGCTAACCCACAGCCCTCCTACACTCCGGCCCTTTTCAGGCAGCCTATGTATTCCATTTCAGGAACTGGTTACTAAGAGTTTTTTCTCTCTCACTTCAGACAGACCTGTTTTAGTAACTGGCTCCTAACAGAATATATTTACTTGTTCAGACAAATATGCTTCTGTCCCATTCGGGAAGGGTACCTGAAGTGTTGTTGACTCAAACTGCTTTCTTCTGATCTTCAACCCTTCCTGCCGTTTCTGAAGCACTATGGGCTGCTGTGTAAAATGCCCCGTATCGCTTCTTGCAATTACAGTTTCTTTCACGCCCCTTTTCTCCCCGCATGCAATCATTCTTTTTTTTTTTTAATGTTCTTTTGAATGAATCATTCTTTTTCTGTATTTATTTTTTTTGGAATGTTCTATTGGGAACACTATGGTACTGAAGCAGGACCACAAATCAGTGCCATAGCAACTCCATTGAGATGCCTGGAGTCTATTTAGATACACTGACATTCGCTACTGCTGTTACCTAGAAACAAGTACCTGATTGGACAGCGTGTTTAAGCGGGAGATATGGGGCATAAGAGAATGGTGAGACAGGTGTTTGGTCGATTTTTTAAAAGTTTGCTTTAGAGGAAGTGTAGACTCAGGCACACACACACAAGCACACACACACTCCATGGTTTGTGGGAGTTAAGGAAGGAAGCAAAGCTTCCTGGATTTCAAAACTGTCTGGTCCCCCCCCCCCGAACTCTGCATCCAGTGAGTTCCTTGTTTCCAGGTGACAGCAGTAGCGAATGTCAGTGTATCTAAATGGAGTCCAGGCATCTAAATGGGGTTGCTATGGGGCTGATTTGTGGTCCTGCACCATAGCACTCCCAGTTGAACATTTTTAAAAGACCTCTCAGAAAGTTTGTGCGGCGGGGGGGAATGGCGGGGGAAAGAACGCGGTGGAGTTTGAAATGACACACCGCTTCAGAGACAGCTCCTTACCAGAAGGGAAATGCTGTGTGAAACAGCTGTCCCTGTACCAGCTTAATCCATGATGGGACAATAACAGAAACCATTCAGTTTAGAAAGATAGTGTGAAAAGGCTCTCCGTTACACACAAGTATGTCCAAAGGTAAGATGACCATCCTGAATACAATTAACTTGCATTGTTGTATTATGATGAAGTCACTCGGGCAGAAATAAAAGTCTAGAATCTATATTATATATTTGAAGTTTAGATTACAACTTTTCTTGGCATATCTTATTAAATGCAGCCTGAAAGTCTATAAAGGCCACACCACCAAGAGCTTTGACATATCTGTACACTAAAAAGCTTAGGATGTAACAATTGTCTATAGTTGACCTACCCTTCCTAAAACCTGCTTGCTTTGATTCTGACAAGTCTAAAAGTAGTCCATTTTAGGTGAGTCAGCTTGGTATCAGGTTTCACTGTTACAATAGACAATAGGCCATATTTTGAAAGTGAAAAGTGGTAAAGGGGAAAGAAATCCTGTAATCAAACAATCGAATATCATGTCCAGGGGCACAACTTCCACCACAGAATTCATTAATCCACGGCTTCGTGGCAACACCATGCAGCAAAAACATGGTTCTGAAGCATGGATCCTCATGGATCCTTGGGGTTTTTGCAGAGGGTCACCTCGAAGACAGTATCAAATCATATAACATGTCCAAGGGCATAGCTTGAACCACAAAAATTACAGATCCACACCTTCGTGGCAACACCATTCTGCAAAAACATGGTTCTGGAGCACAGATCCTCATGGATGCTTCAAGTTTTTGTGTTGGGACACCCCAAACTTACCATTAAATCCCATATCATGTCCATGGGCACAGCTTCCACCACAAAAATCATGGATCCACGGTTTTGTGGCAACACCATCAGCAAAGACATGGTTCTGAAGC
This sequence comes from Gekko japonicus, assembly GCF_001447785.1. Classification (NCBI taxonomy): domain Eukaryota; kingdom Metazoa; phylum Chordata; class Lepidosauria; order Squamata; family Gekkonidae; genus Gekko; species Gekko japonicus. The sequence goes on along the minus strand of NW_015172015.1, from coordinate 775,650 downwards.
ACGGATCCTCATGGATTCTCAGCGTTTTTTCACTGGGTCAACCCAAACGCACCATCAAATCATATAACATGTCCACGGCAACACCTTGCACCACAAAAATCACGGATCCCTAACTTCATGGCGACACCATTCTATAAAACATACTTCTGGAGCATGGATCCTCATGGATGCTTGGGGTTTTTGTGTTGGGACACCCCAAACTTACCATTAAATCCCATATCATGTCCATGGGCACAGCTTCCACCACAAAAATCATGGATCCACGGTTTTGTGGCAACACCATCAGCAAAGACATGGTTCTGAAGCACGGATCCTCATGGATTCTCAGCGTTTTTTCACTGGGTCAACCCAAACGCACCATCAAATCATATAACATGTCCACGGCAACACCTTGCACCACAAAAATCACGGATCCCTAACTTCATGGCGACACCATTCTATAAAACATACTTCTGGAGCATGGATCCTCATGGATGCTTGGGGTTTTTGTGTTGGGACACCCCAAACTTACCATTAAATCCCATATCATGACCACAGAAATAGCCTGCACCACAGAATTCATGGATTCATGGCAACACCATGCTGCAAAAATATGATTCTGAAGACAGATCCTCATGGATCCTCAGTGTTTTTGCGTTGTGTCACTGTGAACTCACCATCAAATCACATATCATGTCCATGGGCACAGTTTGCACCACAAAAGTCATGGATCCACAGCTTGGTGGCAACACCATGAAGCCAAAACATGGTTCTGAAGCACGGATCCTCATAGATCCTCAGGGTTTTTGCAATGGGTCACCCCAAACCAGGGGTCATTTTGTAGAAAAAGAGCTAGGGGAACTCATTAGCATAACTCATTAGCATATGCCACACCCCGTGACATCAGGGGCTCGGCGGCGGACCTGCAAGGCCAGCAGGAGTGCGAGGAAGCCCCGCCAAGGCCCTCCTTGGCCCCAAGCAGGCAGGGGTGGGGAGAGGCGGGGAGGAAGCAACTTACCCTCCCTCTTCTCCTGCCTCCTCCTGGCTGAATGAGGGCCGGAAGCGGGGCGGCCAGAAACCGGGGGCGGGGCTTCATCATGTGCCCCGCCCCCCTGCACCTCACCTGGGGGAACTGCGTTCCCCCGCGTTCCCCCCTGAAATGACCTCTGCCCCAAACACACCATCAAATCACACAACATGTCCATGGCAACAGCTTGCACCATAGAAATCACGGATTTCTTCATGGCGACACCGTTCTGCAAAAACATGGTTCTGAAGTACAGATCCTCATGGATGCTTGGGGTTTTTGTGTTGGGACACCCCAAACACACCATCAAATAATGTCCTTGGACACAGCTGGCACCACAGAATTAATGGATCCACGGCTTCATGACAACACCATGCTGCAAAAATGGTTCCAAAGCACGGATCCTCATGGATCCTCAGGGTTTTTGCATTGAGTCACCCAAGACTCACCATCAAATCACATATAAATGTCCATGGCAACAAAAATCACAGATCTACAGCTTCGTGGCAACACCCTGCAACAGAAACGTGATTCCACCCCAGTGTCCATATCAAATCCCATATCATGTCAATGGCCACAGCTTGCACCACAAAAATCACAGATCCACAGTTTCTTGGTGACACCATGCTGCAAAAACTTTTCTGGAATCATGGATCCTCATGGATCCTCATGTTTTTTGTGTTGGGTTACCCCAAGCTCACCATCAAATTACATATCATATTCACGGCCACAGCTTACACCACAGAAATCATACATCCACAGTTTTCCTGTTCACCCTGTATTCATTATCCATCCACATATCATGTCCACAGCCACAGCTTGCACTGTAAAGAATTGCATCTGGAACTTTCTGATGCCACCAATCTACCAAAATGTCCAATTAATAGAAAAGGAATACAGACACAAAAATCTAATCTAATATCCTAAGATAAATGCCTTATGCTTTTTGGCAATGGATGGTGCAGCTGGGCTGCTCGTGCCCAGCACGGCTTCTGATTTGTCGCTGTACATTTGATTGGCTGTGCAGATTTTGGTAGATGTAGCTTTGGCAGCAGCTGCCACCACCTATAGATGTGGCACCTATTTTCTTGCTGGCTTCGCTTCCTGCAGCAGCTGTTTTGTGGCAGCCATTTTGTGGTTGCAGCCACCACACTGTGTCAGAATTCCAAAGATGCCCACAGGCTCAGAAAGGTTGAAGACCCCTGTTTTAGGTGCTATATTCTTGGCTCCTCAAGTCTTGGAAATCCAGTGTGGTGTAGTGCTTGGAGTGTTGGATTAGGATCTAGGAGACTCAGGATGAAATCACCACTCTGCCATGCATGCTCAGACTAACCTACCTTACAGAGTGGTTGTGAGCATAAAATACAGGACAGGATATTGACTTTTACATATACATTATAGTTAGGAATTTGAGGCATATCAGGTCTTGGCTACGTAAGCGACCCTGTAGGGTGCACATTAAAATTTTGGAGACCTGGCCCACATCAAGGTTGGAATGTTCCACCACATATATATATTTTACTTAGGAAATTTGAGGCATTTAGTCCTGTTCACTTAGAAACAACCCTGTGAGGTGCATATTAAAATTTAGGAGACCTGGTCCAAATTAGGGATGGAATGTTCCACCTGGAGTTGGCAACTCCTAGTACTTTAGTATTTTTACAATAAGAGGTTCTATAACTTTAAAACTAATCAGGATACTATCAGCTGCAATCAATGTGGTTTCATAAAGCTGTCCCAGTAGGCCAGATACGTTGAGGCATGTTTGGTCCTGTTCACATAGAAGCAACCCTAGAGGTGCATATTAAAACTTAGGAGACCTAGCCCATAAGTGAGTATATACTGGCGGCTTTATGGTCCATATATTATGCTACATATTTATATTCTTTATTCTAAGGAGTTACTCTCTTTTACAGAGAAGTTGAATAACATCATCCTTTTAAGAAACTGGTATGAGACTTCCTATGTTGGTAAGATACATGAGACTCTATGTAACAGTGATTATATATTGTTATTAAGCATCATTGTTTAGAAGCTATATTGTTATAAAGCATTGCTGTATTTTATACTTTTACAATTTTGTACTTCTATAGTTCTTTGTTCCTGAGGAAGGACCAGGAGTCTGAAACACTATAAACTACCTAGGAAAAATGTTGGATATCTTCTCTGGACTTGACTGTTTCCCTTCATGGATTGTGTGGATTTTTCATTCCCATATGTAATATTTGTTACTGATATTGCTAATTATATGCTTCTCTTCACTTTATTGAAGTCTCTTTTTGTACATTTATACTTGCAGTTATTTCAGCTCACAGTTGTTTTGTACACAGTCTAATACATACACAGTCTAATATAGCCAGGAACAGCAAAACAACTGTGAGCTGAAATACCCGCAAGCAGGGCTATTTTGGGGCAGGAACGCACAGGAACGGAGTTCCGGCTGGCTCCCAAGTTGGCCACGCCCAGCAGGAACTCATTAGCATAATAGACCACACCCAACAGCAGAAACCCATTAGGATTGGCTACGTTAGGGGGGTGTGGCCTAACATGCAAAGGAGTTCCTGCTACAAGAAAAGCCCTGGGCTTTGACAACAAACAGGGTAAACAGAATAAGAAGCAAAAGGTGGGTGTGGCTGGATGACTACACTTCTGGTAACATGGGGGTGCAGCCTAATATGCTAATGAGCTGTGTTGTCAGGGTGTGGCCTAATGAGTTTCTGCTGTTGGGTGTGGTCTATTATGCTAATGAGTTTCTGCTGGACTTTTTCTACAAAAAGTGCCCTGCCCACAAGTATAAATGTATTGTTTGTTGCTTGTTGACAACTGTACTTTCACCACAATCAGTCTACTTGTGGCCTCAGTTGCCAACATCTGTGTGTATGATTATGACATAGACACACTGAGGGGATCAAACTGGATCAATGACCCCATTATAGATGCATTTCTTGCCTCCAGGGTGATCATGTCCAAAGAACTGGGTCACGATGCAACTATTTTCCCACTTGGTTGCCACTTCATACAGACCTTATTGTGTCAAAGATTGTCAGAGCAAACACTGAAGTACTGTTTGAAATATGGAGTGCTACAGAAAGATGTTTTGATCATTCCAGTAAATGACAGTGAAGGCCACTGGATACTGATAGTTATCATTTTTAAAAGGAAGACCATGCTCTACCTGGATTCCAAACATGGATTGAACCACTCTGTGATGGATGCCATAACATCCTTCTTAGTATGTCTGTTTGAGATAGATTCAAAATGTCCCTATAGTTTTGCAGACTGGTCATTTTTTGCACCAACTGATATACCCAGGCAGGATAATTCCAGTGACTGTGGTCCTTTCACATGTACCATTGCACATCTGATTGCTTCTGCTGCTCAATTACAGTTCACACAGGAGGATATGGCTGTAATTAGACCCTGGATTACAAAAGAAATAATACAGTACAGTGGGAAAGCCTATCTTGAAGGACAAGAGAAATATCTTCCACTGGAAATTGCTGGCGTTCCTCCCACGGAGATAGAAATTTTGAGAGAGAGAGACATCACTGTCTCTAGATCATGTCCAGACACATACACACTAACCTATTGCTCGGATATTTTACCTTCCTTGTTTGAAGGCTGCTGGTCACAATGTTTTTTGAAGGAGGGTTGCATGAAGCCCAGCAGTGACTTAACAATTGTTTACTGTGAAGGAAACTGCAAGGATTGGTACCACTGCTTTTGCATGGGCATTGACTCAAAAGATCTACAACAGGTGTTCATGTGCCCAGATTGTCAATCCACTGTAGCTTGGAGCACAAGAACAATAGTCTATCAGGATTTGGAAAGTAGCCAGTCTAGTAGTAATATTATGTAAATAGCCTATCACTGGGAGTGGGGTGTGTTTGGGTGTGGCAATTGCATGCTATTTAACAGAGCTGAGGCTCTGGAGTCTTGTCTTGCTCTTGCTGAACTCACAAGTAAAGTTGAGCTGATCACTCGACTTGAGCCTGCTCATCCATGGAACCCACTATTTAACAGTGGCGACGAAGGTGGGGTCCTGTTTAGCCAGCCCAGAGCCCATCTGCACCGCACCGCGCATCAAGCTCCAGTGCCAAGTGCATTGCATCGCAACCAGGACCATGGCTGTTGCTCCAGGACATCTGCCAGAATTTGACCCCACTCACCCAGAGCTTTGGGAGACCTGGGTGGAGGGGCTCAAGTACTTTGTACTGTTCCAGGACATCAAGGGTGAAGAGAACAAGAAGGCTCTTCTGCTAAGTTCCTGCAGGATCTCAACCTAGAGGCTAGTTCAGGGCCTCATTGTGCCCACCACACTCGAGGCAGCCACTTACGATGCACTCATCAAAGTGCTCACTGACCTTTTCACACCTCAGCCAACCAAGATGGCGTGCTGCATGGACTTCTACATGTGCCAGCAAAAGTCCAATGAGATGGCTGCCGACTTTGTGGTGGATCTTCACAGATTGGCCCTCACATGCAAGTTCCCAAGCCTCAACGATACCCTCCTCGACTGGTTTATGATGGGCATCTGAGAGGAGAAACTCCGCCAAAGAAGAGACCCATCAGGTTCACCGCCCAGCTCGCCGCAACTTGCAACCTTCTGCCGCTGCCACTCGCCCAGCGGAGACCATCGTACCGAGTGCCTGCGCCAGCTGCAGAGAAGCCCACGAATGTCACTCCTGCCATTTCTGAGTTGCGACATGCAGGACCTGTGGCAAGACAGGCCACATTGCTCACGCCTGCCACTCCAAGGGAGCCTGGAGATGCACAGCCATGCACCAGGAATCCGCAGATCTGCATACCACCACTGTCCACCAACAATCAGGGACTGAATTTGCCCCAGGACACCCCTGATAAAATTAAAGTGACTGTGCTAATAGAAGGGGTACCTTGCAAGATAGAACTGGACACGGGGTTATCCATCAACATCAACTCGGAAGAGAGTCTCTTGAGGCTCTGTCCACAGGGGGTTCCCCGCCTTAGACCCACTGGGTTCACCCTCCAGGACTTTCAAAAGAACGAGGTGGCCATTAAGGGGTGGGGCAAATTCCACGTGAAATACAGACAGTTTGAAGGAATCTTGGAATTGGTGGTGGAAGGACAGCTCACCAGCTGACTTGGACTGTCTTGGTTTACGCCCTTGGGGTTCAGAGTAACAGGGGTGCACCACGTGCAGCCCTCAGACTCCTGTAATTTGTGTGACGAGTTCCCTGCTGTCTTCGATGGGACACTTGGCCGGTACACAGGCCCCCTGGTATCGCTCCAACTCAACCCCGAGGTGCAGCCCATCTGCCTCAAGGCCCGGAGAGTTCCATTTGCACTCAAGCCCAAAATTGAGGTAGAACTGGACGATTTGGTGGCACAAGGATTTTTAGAGCTGGTTCCCCATGCCACCTGGGAGACCCCCATCGTAACCCCAATTAAGCCAAATGGGGATGTCTGCATCTGCATGGACTACAAATGTACAATCAACAAGGCACTGAGTGATCATGTGTACCCGGTGCCTGTGATCAGCCATCTCCTAGTGACATTGGCGGAGGCCAAGGTCTTCGGTAAATTGGACTTGGCCCAAGCATACCAACAACTCCCAGTGGACAAGCCGACCGCTGAGGCACAGACCATCGTCACGCACCAGGGTGCTTTCAGAGTCAAGTGGTTGCAGTTTGGGGTAAGTGTGGCCCCAGGAATCTTCCAGAACTTAATGGACTCTCTCTTGAAAGGCATCCCTGGGGTCCAACCCTTCTTCGATGATGTATTAATCGCTGCCCCCACAGAAGAGGACTTCCCCACCTACCTATGCACCGTGCTGCAGTGATTAGACTCTGCTGGGCTAAAGGTGAAGCAGGAGAAATGCCTCCTGGGAGTCCCCTGTGTAGAATTCCTGGGGTTCTCCATGGATGTGAATGACATCCACCCAGCCCCCGACAAGGTTCGTGCCATCATGAATGCACCCGCTCCCACATCCAAGGCTGAGGTGCAGGCTTTCTTGGGGCTTCTGAACTTTTACCCCTCCTTCCTGCCACATGAAGCTGCACTCGCGGAGCCCCTCCACCGCCTGCTTGACAAGAAGGCCCTGTGGGTGTGAGGCCAGCAGCAGGTCGTCACTTTCTGAGCTGTGAAGGAGCTACTCACATCGAATGACGTCCTTGTTCTTTTCGACGAGACGTTGCCAGTCGTCTTAGTATGCTATGCTTCTCCTTACGGCGTTGGTGCAGTCCTGGGCCATCGGTTGCCAGATGGGAGGGAAGTGCCGGTGGTCTACTACTCCTGGACCCTGTTGTCAGCCAAGCAGAACTACTACCAGATCAACAAAGAGGCCCTTGCAATCGTGGCAGGAGTAAAAAAGTTCCACGATTACCTGTATGGCTGCCCCTTCACCACCAAAACCGGCTAGCCACAAGCCCCTGCTCAGTCTCTTCGCCCCCGACCGCTAAACGCCACAGATGCTGTCACCCAGGGTCCTGTGCTGATCCATTTTTCTGGGGGGTTACCAATATGCCCTGCAATACTGGCCAGGAAAGTCCATGGGACACGCAGACGCTCTTAGCCGCCTCCCACTCAGCTCCATCAACCCGGATCTGGCCCCTGCGCACCAAATCCTGATGATGGAGGACCTGCCAGACCACCCTCTGCACGCCATGGACATTTTCCGCCACACCGCCAGGGATTGTGTCCTCTCCCGCGTTTTGGACTGGGTGGGGAGGGGATGGCCCATGGATCAGGTGGGCCCAGTGTTTGCATCCTGTCCCAATGACCTCTCAGCACACAAGGGGGGGTGCCTCCTATGGGGTAGCTGGGTAGTAATTCCCCCACCGCTGCGTAAACTGGTTTTGGAAGCCCTGCACGAGACCCACCCGGGAATCATGAGGATGAAAGTGCTGGCGAGGAGCTACATGTGGTGGCCAGGAATGGACAGAAAGATCGAGACCTGGGTACAGCATTGCCAGGCCTGCCAAGAGATGCAGCCCAAACCTCCAAGGGCTCCCATTCACCAATGGGAGTCTACCTACACACTGTGGGTACGGGTGCATTTGGACTTTGCCGGCCCATTACAGGGGCAGTTGTTCTTCCTCCTGGTGGACTCCTACACCAAGTGGCTGGAAATTGTGCCAGTCACCTTGACCTCATCCCGTGCAGCCATCCAGGCCCTGAGACAGATTTTTAGTACACATGGTCTACCAGACATGGTCGTGTCCGATAACAGCACCGCCTTCACCTCGGGAGAGTTCAAGGAGTTCTTAGACCAGAACCTCATCAGGCATGTGCGGTCTGCTCCGTTCCACCCGGCTACCAACTGACAAGCCGAGAGGATGGTGAGGACAACTAAGGACATCCTAAAGCGGCTCACCCATGGGGACTTTAAATGACAGCTGGCAGGCTTTTTGTTTGGCCATCAAGTGACTCCGAGTGCATCCACCGGCCACAGCCCCGCGGAACTCTTAATGGGCCACTGCCTCATGACACAGCTGGACCGCCTGCACCCAGACCGAGCCCCAGAGTTGCACCACACTCCAGTAAGCCAGGAGGTCCCCAGAGGGTTCTTTCCAGGGGACCCTGTCTTCGTGCAGAACTATTCCAGTGGCCCTGAGTGGATCCCGGCAAGGGTTACCCAAGTCACCTGACCCCTATCGTACAACATATCAATGGATGGGGGGCAGCTACTACACAGACACATCGACCAGCTCTGCCACCACCTGCTGCCCACAGAGCCGGACCTGTCTTCCGTCAAAGCCATGGAATGCACATGATATGTCACAAGTTTGTGTCCAGAGGCACCTTTGAGACCAACAAAGTTTTATTCCTGGTATAGGCTTTCATGGCTGTCAGTGTAATCACAATGTATCTGTGAAATAGTGGGTTCCATGTATGATCAGACCCCAAGCTCTGTCTTATTAGTGATTTCAGCAAGTACTTCTATTACTTCTATTACTGTGCTGGTTAAACTGACTCCAAGAGCCCGTGTCTCAAAGACAGCCCGAGGCAAAAGTGCGGGCAGAGAGGCCCTATTGTAAGGGCGGGGGTCGTGACACTTAGCAACAAGGAAAATCAGAATGAGTTTAATAATTAACACAAAGTAGTAGTAGTATAGAAGTATACTGATATTTTTCTCTTGTCTACATTACCATTTTATGACTTGATGTATTATGTTATGGCCTATGGCTAAGACAATAAACTTATACTATTTGATGACTTGATGATGAGTTTTGTGTGACTCAATACAAAAACCCTGAGAATCCACAAGGATTCATGCTTTGGAACCACGTATTTTCAGGATGGTGTCACGACGCAGATGTGGATCCGTGATTTTTGTGGTGCAAGCTCTGCCCATGGATATGATATGTGATTTGATATTGAGGTTTGGGTAACCCAATAGAAAAATCAAAAGGATCCATGTGTATCTGTGGTTCAGAACCATGTTTTGGCTCCATGGGTTCACCACAAATCCAGGATTTTTGTGGAACAAGCTGTGGCCATGGACATAAGATGGGATTTCATGATGAGTTTGTGGTGATCCAATGCAAATACCCCAAGGATACATGAGGATACATGCTTCAGAACCATGTTTTTGCAGCATAGTGTTGCCACAAAACCATGGATTCATTATATCTGTGGTGCAATCTGTGGCCAAGGACCTGATATGAAATTTGATGGTGAGTTTGGGGTGACCAACAGAAAAACCCTGAGGACACATGAGGATCTGTGCTTCAAAGCCATGTTTTTATTTATTTATTTATTTATCATTCGATTTATTACCCCACTCGAACCCCCGCTAAGGGGTCTCTGAGCGGCTTACACTTTTTGAATTTCATACCTAATCTATGGCCACAGAACACAGGGTGAGGGGCAGTCCCTATCAGCACCCAGTGGAGGTACCGGAGGGTCTTCGGGTCGGCGTACCTCAGCTCGATGTCTCTCGGCTGTCTTCTGGCTCCATTTCAATGGTCACTCCTGCGGTGAGTCAGCCGGGCCCCTCCGACGTGCGGTGCGCTCCGGCGCGGCTGCAACTCTGACCTTCTGGCTCCGCAGCATGGTGTTGCCACAAAGCCATGGATCCATGATTTCTGTGGTGCAAACTTCGTCCATAGACATGATATGTGATTTGATAGTGAGCTTGGGCAATCAAAAGCATAAATCCTGAGGATCCATGAGGATCTATGCTTCAGAAAGAAGTTTTTGCTCTGTGATGTTGCCACTAACCAGTGGATCCATTATTTCTGTGGTGCAAACTTTCCCATGGACATAATCTGTGATTTGATGGTGAGCTTGGGGGATCAAAAGCAAAAATCCTAAGCATCCATGAGGATCCATGATTCAGAACCATGTTTTTGCAGAATGCTGTCACCACGAAGCTGTGGATCTGTGATTTTTGTGGTGCAAGCTGTGGCCATGGACATTTTGTGTGATTTGATGGTGTCTTTGGGGTGTCCTAATGCAAAAACCCTGAGGATCCATGAGGGTTCCGTCCAAACACTGCATCATGCTTCAGAACCATGTTTTTGCTGATGGTGTTGCCACGAAGCTGTGGATCCGTGACTTTTGTGATGCAAACTGTGCCCATGGACATGAAATGTGATTTGATCATGAGTTCATGGTGTTGCCACAAAGCTGTGGATCCATTAATTTTGTGGTGCAGGTAGTGGCCATGGACATGATATGGGATTTAATGGTAATTTTGGGGTGTCCCAACACAAAAACCCCAAACATCCATGAGGATCCATGCTCCATAACCATGTTTTACAGAATGGCGTTGCCATGAAGCTGTGGATCCGTGATTTTTGTGGCACAAGCTGTCGCCATGGACATTCTATATTATTTGATGGTGTTTTGGGGGTGACCAAGTGAAAAAACCCTGAGGATCAATGAGGGTCCATGCTTGAGAACCATGTTTTTGCTGATGGTGTTGCCACGAAGCTGTAGATCTGTGACTTTTGTGGTGCAAGCTGTGCCCATGGAAATGATATCGGATTTCATGGTGAGTTCATGGTGACCCAGTGCAAAAACACTGAGGATCCATGAGGCTCTGTGCTTCGGAACCATGTTTTTGCTGATGCTGTTGCCATGAAGCTGTGGATGTGTGAATTTTGTGGTGCAAGCTGTGGCCATGGACATGATATGGGATTTAATGGTAAGTTTGTGGTGTCCGAACACAGAACCCCCAAGTATCCACAAGGATCCATGCTTCAGAATCATGTTTTTGCAGAATGGTGTCACCATGAAGCTGTGGATCCGTGATTTCTGTGGTGGAAGATATGCCCATAGACATGTGATCCGATGGTGAGTTCATAGTGAACCAAAGCAAAAACCCTGAGGATCCATGGGGATTCGTGTTTTGGAACTGTGTTTTGGAAGCACGGTATTGCCATGAATCTGTGGATTCATGAATTCTGTGGAGCAGGCTGTTGCCATGGACATGATATGGGATTTAATGGTACTTTTGGAGTGTCCCAACACAAAACCCCCAAGCATCCATGAGGATCCATACTCCATAACTATATTTTACAAAATGGTGTCGCCACGAAGCTGTGGATCTGTGATTTTTGTGGTGCAAGCTGTTGCTGTGGATATGTTATATGATTTGATGGTGTGTTTGAGGTGACCCACTGAAAAAACCCTGAGGATCCATAAGGGTCCGTGCTTGTGAACCATATTTTTGCTGATGGTGTTGCCACGAAGCTGTGGATCTGTGATTTCTGTGTTGCAAGCTGTGCCCATGGAAATGATATGTGATTTGATGGTGAATTCATGGAGACCCAATTCAAGAGTACTGAGGATCCATGAGGATCCATACTTTAGAACCATTTTTTTTGCAGAATGGTGTTGCCACAAAGTTGTGGATGTGTGAATTCTGTGGTGCAAGCTGTGGCCATGGACATGATATGGAATTTAATGGTAAGTTTGGGGTGTTAGAGCATTATTGCAGTATCACAGAGACTAACAGAAACAATGCCCCTTCCCGCCGGTGACGCTGGAATCAACAGGGGTGGAAACTAGCCAGAGGGTCTAAAATACTGATTTTACTGACCATTAACATGGTATACCTTGTTTTCATATACATGATATAAAGTGTCTTTGACGATTAGGTGGGCTTTCAAAGTTTTCTCTGACATCCTGGCCCTTTCATTGGTCAAAATGCATCCAGTTTTTGAAAACCCTCTTTCTATGTCCACACTACCATGCAATAATGATAATGCTGCTTTCACCACCTTGGTAACCAATGGGTATTTCGGATCTCCAGATGGGTGTGTCTTTTCAAGGAACTGATTCCAGTATGTATCTATGCGGCAAGTTTCACTGGCAGTTTCATCTTCAAGTCTAAGAAGTTTCCATTCATCTGCAATCATGTCCAGAGGAATATCCATCCGGAGTGCTGCTACTACTTTCATTATATCCTTCTGGGTTCCTTCCTTGACTCTCTGTGCTGAAGCTAAATGGGCTTGTCCAAAGATGACTGGAGTAAAAGGTGTTTCCAGGCTGCTATGAAATGGGTTTTTTTGCTCCCTTAAAAAAAGTAGCTGTTCCTCTTCAGAAAGTTTTTTCAGTTTGTCACAGATTCTACTTTCACTGATTACTTCTCTCACAGGTTATGTAGTGCTCATCACTGAAGGCTTCAAGAGATAATAGTGTTGAACTCTTACAAACAGGATTCATTATGGTTCTTGTAGTGTTTTTACTTCACTGTGCATCACATGCACCAAAGGCTCTTCTTTCTGGAACACTCCAGTGACTTTGTAAATAAGCAGGCACTTGTGCAAAAAAAAAAAAATCACCTCTGCTTTCATTGTCTCATGTTTTAAGGGGTTAATTGTGTTTCTATACTTAGTGGAAGATTTCACCAAATCACTTTTATTCTTAGGAACAAAGTCCTTAAAGTACTTCATAACTGAACTAAAAACAATTGGTCTTCTCACTGGGAAGTCATCATGTTTCCCCCAAAATGCAGTAATGAAAACAAAACAAAACAACCCAAACACTGCATTCACAGAAATCAAAGAAATACTGACTTTACTGACCAGTTTTTTAAAAAACTGACAAATTACTGACCAAGATAAAAAAAACAACTGACTTTTACTGAGTTTACTGACCATTTCCCACCCCTTAATCAATGCTCAGCAAGAAGGCTCAGAAGTAAATTTTATGTTATTCAAGGGGGCTTAGTCTCAGCAGAGTATCTTTTCTTACTCGGAAGACTTCGCTGGAGACAGGCAGCCTGAGCCTATGCATGACCTCGCAGGAAGAAAATCCGCTGGTTTTAGTGGAGTTTACTACCAATACACTACGTGCCAGGACACGACTCCGGCAGCCGATAGTAGGGATCTCCTGAGCACAATGTTGAGTTCTGCCACTGCGTCTTCCGAGCCTGGGACATAGACGCAGAACAGGCAACACTTGGGAACCCTTCCTCCCACCGCTGAGATTAACACGGCACCGCAACTCCAGCGCGCCTAAGAGCCTGCGCTAGCTCCAACCACGCGGTCAGAGCACAAGGGGTGGAGCAATTACGGGACGCCCTTCTGCATACAGACGTGAAGGACGTGACAGACTGAGGAGGGTGGGAGGTACCGATACCGTAAGTACCCTAGGATATACGCATCTGCGTCGTGAGCCCGCAACGAACGGAGACCGTAATGTTGCTAAGAAAGTGGCAAAGTACTCCCTTTACCCCCCCTTTTTTTTGCAGAAAAGCTATGCAAGAATACTACAGAGTGCGTTTCTTTAAAATGTAACAAATCAATAACGTTCCTGCTTTTCCAGGAATCCTCAGACACCTTACTTCCCTTAAAAAACAAAACTTAGATGTACTCGCTGCTCCTGATCTGAGAACAGCAGCAACCGTCACTCTAACTACGGACAGAGCAGAAAGGAAGTGTAGCTTCAGCCGTACACAGGCGAAGAATCAAGACGTTCCCACCCCCACCCCTTTTAGTGTCATGATCGAGATCATAGCTCATTAGTAGGTCAGAAAGAGCAACACACGCAGGCAGAAATAATGCATGGTCAGAGCAAGCAAGGTAAATTAATACATTATACATACCACAACCTGACTGAAGAAGTGAACAGTGACTCACGAAAGCTCACACCCTGCCACAAATTTTGTTAGTCTTTAGGGTGCTACTGGACTCTTGCACTTTTCTACATCCAGACTGGTTGGGGCCTTTGGAAGTCTGCTGTTTGGCTATGTACCAATAGGCCAGGGGGTATCCAGTGCAAGGCCTTCTTATAAGGTCCTCTCTCCTTGGCCTTGGGTTTTGTTAAATGGTGCAAATGCCAAACAACAAACTGCCCCCCATATTTCCAATGCCCCTGTGGACCTGCAACTGACAGAAAGCTGAAAAACCTTTATTCTTTTTTGACCATCAACAAATACAATCCTTAGAGTCAAACCCCTTTGAAAATGCAATATATTTCAATCATGCTCCCAGCAAAGATATCACTGCTGTAAAATTAAATGTTTCGCTCAAAAATGGATGCAGTTGTGTACATACGGAAAGGCAGAATGGTTTTAGTTTATCATTAAGGCATTTTTGGTTATCTTTCTACAATGTGGATACAACCAACCTGACTGCAGTTTATGATCTGAGGTCCATCTCTGAAATGAAAGAAGTAATTTTTCGCCAAGAATGCTGGTAAACTTCAACCAAGTCCCTGCAGTTTGCTAGAGGCAGATGATTGCCTAGGATCAGAGTTCTAAAAGGCTTCATAGGGGGACACTCCCATTAAACGCAATCGACAACCATTGCCCATTCCATAGAATGTGCAGTAGAACCGATCCCAAACTGCCATTTGCATCCCATGTTTCAAATGGTGTTCTAGCAACCAGTGGGTGGTTATCCATAGCCACCATGTAGGGCTTGTTCCTTGTTGTAATGATGGCACAACTGTCCTAGATGACCAATGATGTATTACTTTAAGAAGAAAACATGTCTGGCAACAAGACTTGCCCAACTAAATTGGAAAAAGGAACACTGCAAGAGTCTGGAAATAAACTAATTGCCTTGCCTGATATTTGCACAGGGCATGATCTGAGACGGGAGAGTGCAGTTAGTCTAACAGCTACATGTATTGCTCCAAACAAGCAGCTTTCCTCCCCTACTATTGTAAGATGGAGTCAGATTCCCACATCCTCACCCACTCTTCCACACATGCTCACATAGAAAGCAGCCATGCATATATACCTATCAAAGGGAGGGAATGCAAAGGTGTGCTTCCGTTCCCTAGACTGTTGCCTTAGAAACCAAGGTAGGAACAGTGAGGAGAGATGAGGCATTTGCTTAATGTTGACTCAGTTGTGGGTGTTTCTTTGGGTGTGTTTAACCAGCTGGCTCACTATTGGACCCATCAATCTAATAAAATGCCTCAGGGCCACTGATTTCAATAACTGAATTCTATCTACCCTAGCCTGAGTAGTCTTTGCCTAGTACTGAATGTGTGTCTGAAAAGAACTTGTGGCATAAGTGCAATTATTTTAAACAAAGTGGATTCATTAACTGAAGCACTTCATACCTGTGTAGCACAAAGCCAGGGCACAAAGACTAAAGCTGTATTTTAGTGCTTGTTTTTAAACAAAATCAAACAAAAATTTAATTGCCTTAGCTACTACATGCAAAAATAGTGCAACTAAGGGTCTACTTGGTGATACTCTGAATCTGTGGATGGACAACATATCTGCTTCCAAGGTGTACTATTCTTATTGTTACTGTTGTTTTTCCTCAGCATCTCCTAGTATTTTTTTTCATTTAACAGATTTTACCATACATTAGTTGGTAGTTCTGATACTTTGCGATTTTTGCCCAAGTTTACTTAGAGAGCCCTGGGCACAGTGGGCAGACACCAGCAGCAAATTTTATATCCTCTCCTCTGTGTTTCATTTTACTCTGTTGGTAGGAAGCAGAGGGGCTATCTTATTCTGTTTAATCATTCAGTATAGAAAGATGGAGAAGCTCTATCCAGTCAGTAAAAACAAGACCTGGAGCTGACTGTGGTTCAGATCATGAGTTACTCATTGCAAAATTCAGACTTAAACTGAAGAAAATCGGGAAAACCACGAGGCCATTCAGGTTTGACCTAGATCACATCCCTGATGAATATACAGTAGAGGTGAAGAATAGATTCAAGGGTCTGGATTTGATAGATAGAGTGCCTGAAGAACTATGGACGGAGGTTCGTGACATTGTACAGGAGGCAGCAATCACCACCATACCAAAGAAAAAGAAATGCAAGAAAGCAAAATGGCTTTCTGATGAGGCTTTACAAATAGCAGAGGAAAGAAGGAAAGCGAAAGGCAAAGGCGAAAAGGAAAGATTTACCCAACTGAACGCAGATTTCCAGAGAACAGCAAGGAGAGATAAGGAGGCCTTCCTGAATGAACAGTGCAAAGTAATAGAAGAAAACAATAGAATGGGAAGGACTAGAGATCTCTTCAAGAAAGTTGGAGAAATCAAGGGAGCGTTCCATGCAAAGCTGGCCATGATAAAGGACAAAAACGGTAGGGACCTAACAGAAGCAGAAGAGATTAGGAAAAGATGGCAAGAATACACAGAAGAACTATACAAGAAAGACCTCGATGTCCTTGACAACCACGACGGTATAATCACTGACCTCGAGCCAGACATCCTGGAATGTGAAGTTAAATGGGCCTTAGAAAGCATTGCTAACAACAAAGCTAGTGGAGGTGATGGTATTCCAGCTGAGCTATTCAAAGTCTTAGAAGATGATGCTGTTAAAGTGCTGCACTCCATTTGCCAGCAAATTTGGAAAACGCAACAGTGGCCACAGGATTGGAAAAGATCAGTATACATTCCAATCCCAAAGAAGGGCAATGCCAAGGAATGTTCAAACTATCGCACAATTGCACTCATATCACACGCTAGCAAGGTCATGCTCAAGATCCTACAAGCTAGGCTTCAACAGTACGTGGATAGAGAACTACCAGAAGTACAAGCTGGGTTTCGAAGAGGTAGAGGAACTAGAGATCAAATTGCCAACATTCGCTGGATTATGGAGAAAGCAAGAGAGTACCAGAAAAATATCTACTTCTGCTTCATTGACTATGCTAAAGCTTTTGACTGTGTGGATCACAACAAACTATGGCAGGTCCTTAAAGAGATGGGAGTACCAGACCACCTCACATGTCTCTTGAGAAACCTGTATAAGGGCCAAGAAGCGACAGTTAGAACCGGATATGGAACAACTGATTGGTTCAGCATAGGAAAAGGAGTACGACAAGGATGTATATTGTCGCCTTGCTTATTTAATATATATGCAGAGTACATCATGCGAAATGCTGGCCTGGATGAATCACAAGCGGGAATTAAGATTGCTGGGGAAAAGATCAACAACCTCAGATATGCAGATGATACCACTCTAATGGCTGAAAGTGAAAAGGATCTAAAGAGCCTCTTGCTCAGAGTAAAAGAGGAGAGCGCAAAAGTGGGCTTGAAGCTCAACATCAAAAAAACTAAGATCATGGCATCCGGCCCCATCACTCCTTGGCAAATAGAAGGGGAAGTCGTGGAAGTAGTGACAGACTTCACGTTCCTGGGATCCCAGATCACCGCAGACTGTGACAGCAGCCATGAAATTAAAAGACGCCTGCTCCTTGGGAGGAAAGCGATGGCGAACCTAAACAGCATGATAAAAAGTAGAGACATCACCCTGCCAACAAAAGTCCGCATGGTCAAAGCAATGGTATTCCCAGTAGTCATGTATGGCTGTGAGAGTTGGACTATAAGGAAGGCCGAGCGCCGAAGAATAGATTCTTTTGAACTATGGTGCTGGAGAAGACTCTTGAGAGTCCCTTGGACTGCAAGAAGAACAAATCAGTCAATCCTCAAAGAAATCAACCCTGACTGTTCCCTGGAAGGCCAGATAATGAAACTGAAGCTCAAATACTTTGGCCACCAAATGAGAAGGGAGCACTCACTGGAAAAGACCCTGATGTTGGGAAAGATTGAAGGTCAAAGAAGACGGGGACGGCAAAGGATGAGATGGTTAGACAGTGTCAGCGATGCAACGAACATGAAATTGAGCCAACTTCGGAGGACGGCGGAAGACAGGAGAGCCTGGCGGGAGATTGTCCATGGGGTCGCGAAGAGTCGGACTCGACTGTGCGACTGAACAACAACAAATAGAAATATTAAATAATACAAACAGAAGGGACAGTATTAACATTAGGAGACATAGCAAAAAGACAAAGGCAATCACTTAATTTGTTATTTATGGATAAACCATACATATCACTTAAATTTTCCCATGGTGTTCTTTCACAAAATTTAGCCTTAGAGGGAACACTCTTCTGCAAAAGGCTTGTGAGGACAGGTTTTAATCTTTTTTTCTTTCAAAACTGTTTTACAAACTGCTTTTTTTGTGCAACAAGGATGGCCGGGGGGGGGGGGATTACAAGACCAAGACAGCCCCGGCAAAAGGACACCGCACTTCTGTCACCACCCCCTTTGTCTGATGGAAGCCACAGATCCAGCTGAAGACAAAGGAGACCACCGTGCCAGTACTCTTCCTTACAGGCCAAGGTGGGTGCCAGTGTGTCCTTGCTCCTCCTCACAGGGCAAAATCAGGCACTACTGTGCCCATTCTCCTCCTTACCAGGTGAAGCAGGGCACCACCATGCCTGTGCTCCTCCATGCAGTGCAAAGCCGGGTGCTGCCATGCCCAGTCTTCTCTTTGCTAGCTGCACCATGCCTGGGCCAGCAAGGTGAAGAAAAGTGCTGTCTGCTCCTCCTTGCCAGCTCCACCATGGGGGTGGGCAGGGCTCAGGGCAGCACCCCATCAGCATCTTTCCCAGTAAAGTTAGGGTGGTGGCTGGAGATCTCTTGCTGTTACAACTGATCTCCAGGCAACAGAGATCAGTTCCCCTGGAGAAAATGGCCGCTCTGGAGGGTGGACTCTATGGCATTATACCCCATTGAAGTCCCTCTGCTTCCCAAAACCTGCCCTTCTCAGGCTCCACCCCCAAAATCTCCAGGTATTTCCCAACCCAGAGCTGGCAGCCGGAAGTAAAGTAAATGGCCAGGCTGCCCCTAAGCAAGGGAAACTATAACAGATTAATCTTTTCCCATGTGAGGAAGGAGAACCAACACGAGAGAGGCAATTTTTAACAGAAATTTGACAGACCAGAAAGGTTAAGAAGCGTTTCCCCCTTCTATCAGTCCTGTGTGGAACATTGTAATCTCTGTAGCTGCATTCCGTAGATGACAAATATCAATGAAAACATGCATGCAATGCAACACGTAGTCCCATTCTTTTAAGAGAACTATTTACATCAAGTGTATATGCGACAGTTTTATCATATATCGTCTATGCATTGCTCTAAATTTGTAATCCTGTTTTATAGCATTGTTGACTGTATGTTTAGTGTTCTGCTTGCATTCGTTTTAATTGTGAAATCCACCTTGAGTCTCAGTGACAAAGGAGGGCTATAAACAAAGTAAATACATAAATGAATAAATAACATGGTTCAACTATTATTTCAAAAGTATCAAAAGGCAATATTTATTTAATTTATTTATATTCTGCCTTTCTGTTCAAGAGAACACCCAAGGTGGCTAAGAAATATTAAACCTTAGTAAAATACAAATATGAAATCCTGTTACAACACAACAAAGAACTGTTCACCATGGATTGCATCAAAAAAATATGAGTGGGAAGAAGCTCACAGAATGGATGTTTCCTGCCATCCTTTCTCACTGTTGCTCCCTGTGCCCCTTAAAATCCTCCAGTCTAGTTCCCTGTCAGGAATAACAGAAGTCTGCAGTAGGAAGGAGGATTCTGTGGGAACTGCTCCTCTTGCCTTGTGTATAGGGCTGCCAGCCTCCAGGTGGGGCCTGGGGATCTCCCGCTTTTGCAACTGATCTCCAGCTGACAGAGATCAGCTCCCCTGGAGAAAATGGCTGCTTTGAAGGGTGGACTCCATGGCATTGTACCATGGTTAGGCCCCTCCCCTCCCCAAACTCCACCCTCTCCTGGATCCACCCCCAAAGTCTCCAGGTATTTTCCAACCCAGACCTGGCAACCCTACTTGTGTAAGGGAAAGTTCTCTTTTGCTTGCAGATAGGGTTGTTTATAACCAACCCAATATTTACTGAATTAATTAAAATCTAGCATGAAAAACCTAAACTCAATAACACTCTCTTTGGCAGTGATTTGTTTATTGAAGAATAATCATATTCCAGGCTAGATCAGTACCGTGTCAGAACTGTTCTGGCGGGAAAGTCCAAAGATATAGACAGTTCAAACAGTCCCCACCCCAACAACCAAACACACTTCACAGCCATCCTGCCTAGCTATTCATGCTCACTACCCCCCCACCTGTGAATATATGGTTCTGTTATCTACAACAGCAAGCTGGCACAGTTTTGGTTTCAAGGTCGTCCCTAGATAGGGAGGTATCTTGGGAAGAATGATAACGCTTACGATAGTGCAGTTCACGAACTCAGCCATTCACCTCCCCCTTAAATCATGGCAAACTAAAACAGAGTTTGACAGAGACATTCTAACAAAAATATAAACATCTAAAGATAAACATCTACCGTAGCTGACAGTACTAAAGTCCAGTTATATTTTGAGATGTTCTATAATATAGAATTCTATATTGTACATTAATTTTTGTTCCTTGAGGTTGAAAAAATGGTTTTGATTGAGTGGAGTGGCAATTTTTAGTGTGCATTTTGGAGTGGATTAAAAAACTTATTAAAGCAATTTCTGGTTAAACCAGAAACAATAAATCTGCATTGAGGAGCCAGAAAAGGTCACACACATATACATTTCCAAAGGGGTAGTTCTGTTACTAATATCGTGGCAACTTAAAGTATAAAAAAGGAGCTCTTCCACCAGGCCTTCGATTAGGAGCCACCACTGGCATTAAGAACAACTTTAGATAGTGGCATTCCTACATCGGACCATCCTATAGCAATTGCCATCTGCACTTATTTGCATTTTATGTAAATTGTTTGTTTACATGTAATTTTATAGTATTGCATCAATGCATTGGTGTTTTATTGTATTTTAACTTGCTGTACGCTGCCTTGAGCCAGCTTCCACTGGCAAGGCGGGATATAAATCAAAAGTAATAAATAAATAAATAATATTCTAATGCGAGCTTCTGTGGACTAGAGCCCACTTCATCACATACATGTCATTGTCTACTGTGTTATTCACAGTTTCCACAGAACCATTTACAGTCATTAGATTCTGTGAAAGTATTATGGAAACAGAAACAGGGTGTTGTGTTTCTAAAACAGTTGTTATGGCAATTATATTGCTAATCCTAAAACATCTATTCAAAAATGTTTAAAACATATTACAGCATACAAGAGAGTGTCTAGTTATGGGATAAGTATTAAGCTGTATTTTTGAAGGTTAATATCCAAGAAGATGCTAACAATGCAGTCATATGCATAGTTACTCCAGTAATTCAAGTAGTTTTAGTTAATGGGCTAAAAGTAGAGTAGTGCTACATAAGATTGTACTATAAAACTTTTATTTCACATCTTTAAGCTTTAAATCAGTCTGAAAATTCATTACATATTTAGTAATCTTTTGTCCTCCAATATTGACAACCTATTTGAAATGAAAATTTCACCACTGATCAATATCAAACAGATTACATAAACAAAATTGTCACTGTGGCAGTTTTATCAGGGAAAAATTATACCATAAAGATTAATGTTTTAACCAGGAATCTTATTTTTGTTGAAAAACTTACTATTGACCATTCCTTTATGAACATTGAAAGAATGGCAAAATATAATTGATGAATTTCTTGTAAGAAATTTTTTAAAATGCACGAGTTGCTTTATCAGTTGGATAAAAACTTCATAATAAAAGATTTCATTTTCTCAATATTTTTTTTAATTTATTGCTTTTCTACTACATACTACAAAGGAAAGGGATATATGGGGTACTAACACTAATAAAACAAGAGATATAGCAAGGATCATAATACATATGAATTACTGATTAGTCATTTTTACTATTATCAGATTACAAACATATAATAGGATGATACTGGTTTTCTTATTTCACTAAGACTAAGTCAAACCCATTTAGCCTTATTGGATCCATCATGGGGTTTCATGGACTCATGGACTTTCAGGATTTCAATAAAGTCACTATTTCCTGTGTTTATCAAATTTCAATTGGACTTTAAGGGTTTTTGGAGCTGCCACGCCTTTTTCAGAATCAGACTCCTGCAGAGCTGCCAAAAATAATTTCACTGGCTTCTGAGTCATGATTGCTCTTTTCCTCTGTTTGTACAGTGGCCTCTGCTTTCCCTTGGGCTTTGGATGTGGATTGTTGCTGATCCAGGAACATTTTTGCTTTTTGGACAGAATCGATCTACTCTTTCTTTCCATTGTAGTTAAAGATAAGTCCTTCTGGAAATATCCACCTGAAGGGAGTGGAGTTCTTGTGCAGAAAAGCAGTTAGATTTTTATACTCTCGTCTCCTTTTGCGGATTTCAAATGGAATGTCTTTTAAAATCTTCGCTTCTTCGCCTTTGATTTTCAGAGGTTGCCCATTTGTTGCTTTTAAAATTGCATCTCTGGTTGATTTTTTGAAGAATTTAAAAAATATTTCACCAGGCAATTTATTTTTCTTGATAAAATCCGGATAGGTTCGATAAACCATATCCATATCGCTTTGTAGTGAATCCGATTTTAAAACTGCCATTGGTGCCAATGCTTCACTCAAAAGTTCTTTTAAATTCTCCTTGTGTTGTTCTGAGATACTGTGGAATCACAGGACGTATGATGATTTTTCCATTTGTATCTGTAAGAATTATTCTTTACCAGAGATCCTTTCTTTTTCCCCAGCTCCTACCCTCCCACCATAGGAATTTGGGGCTTGTGATCAGTTCTCTGCTTTAATGTTTGACTAGCTCATCGGGGCTTCGATTAACTCACAGTTAATTCCGACTATTTTTTTTCACAGTAGGAAGAGCTTTGAATCGCAGGATCACTTGCTTGCCTTGTCCGGCATGCACTTTTAAATGATATAATGGCCTCGCGGCAGCGGGACCTATCAGGGTAAAGGGGAGCCTCAATTCCTCAGCCGTTGCCTCAGAAGAGGCACCCCTCAGCACCCCAGGCTGCGAACCCCCTGCAGGGACTCTAGGGGGGCACGGAAATGTCCGCACCCCCTCCCATCTGCCGCAATTCAGGTCACGCACATCAGAGTGCAATGTGAGCACACCCATCCAGCGAATCGCCAAAACCGGAACCTCTTCTCAATATTATTTTTATTATTATATAGCATATTTGAAGTTCAGTGTTCAATGGCTAAATACAGATGCAAGTAAAGAATGGCATGGGCTAGAACAAAGAGACCTGCTTGAAGTAGCTTACAGCTAAGGCAGTGGTTCTCAACCTTCCTAATAATGTGACCCTTTAATATAGTTCCTCATGTTGTGGTGACCCCCAACCATAAAATTATTTTCATTGCTACTTCATAACTGTAATTTTGCTGCTTTATGAATCGTAATGTAAATATCTGATATGCAGGATGTATTTTCATTGTTACAAATTTTCCGATGGTCTTAGGCGACCCCTGTGAAAGGGTCGTTCGACCCCCAAAGGGGTCGTGACCCACAGGTTGAGAACCACTGAGATAAGGTAATAAAACTGAACTATTAAAATGCATCCATTATAAGCAAGCCATTAAACCATACCCTTAAAAATGGCTGTGGAGTTTGTTGCCACAATACATCATCCCCATGCATGTTCAGTTTCCCGGAATATGTTTTAAAAGGTGAATGCTATTTTGGTTTCTGTGGTATTACTTCCAAATGGCAGAAATAAAAAAAATACATGGTTCAGAGATGTGATACATGGTGGAAAACTGCTTGCATTACCAAGATATGGCAAACTAAGCAGGAGAATGAAGATACTATCATTGTGCTCAGGGCTATTTTTGGGCAGGAACACACAGGAACGGAGTTCCGGCTGGCTTCAGAGTTGGCCACGCCCACTACAGCCAAAACCTCTGCGTGCGAGAGCAACCCCCCCGGCGACTCTGAGGCAGGGGGCCCAGGGGGGCCCTGGAAGGATCGGGGAGGCATTTAAATGCCTCCCTCCCCATGCCTTCTCTGGCTTTTCCAAGGGCCGGCTTGCCCAGGCAAGCCAAGGGAAGGCATGGGTGTGTGGCCTAATATGCTAATGAGCCTGGTGTCATGGGTGTAGCCTAATATGCTAATGAATTTCTGCTGTTGGGTGTGCCCTATTATGCTAATGAGTTCCTGCTGGGCTTTTTCTACAAAAAAAGCCCTGATTGTGATCCTAAACAAAAGAACACCCTTGGACTTCAGTGGGCTTAGATAAGTATAACCCTGTTAAGAATTGCACTAGATATCTTATATAATCAGATGGTTTGGAAATTAAAATTAGAAATTATACCTATTGACACTTTACTATTAAATAGGAAAACCTTAAAAGCTTTGCTCTCTCAAATGTACCATATTATAGTTTTACATAACTCATGTGAAAATAGCTTTAAAATCAAGTACAGAAGAATGCTGGGTATATCTGTCTCCAATGCTGTTCTTCAAAATATTTTGACAAAGTTCTCTGCACTCACTTTCTATGTAAGTATAAAGTAACACTATTAAAAGATTCCCTTTTGGTATTTAATATCTTTTCAACTGAGCAAGGATAAACATGATAAATATTGGAGATGTTAGCAACAGAAATTTTTTTTACAGTGGAGCTACTACAAAATTTAGACAGTCTGGGGGGAAATTAAACATAAAATTCAACTGATAATTAAATATAGTTTGTTTTAATATACCCTTGGCTGGCTATTAAGAATGAGTAGTTCAGACATGGCATTATGTGTTAGATTGGAATTTATTAACCACAGTGGAAATATTGGGTTGTATTCTACCACTCTGCTTAGAGGATGCCTTCCTCCAGAGGAAAATCAGAATGGTAGGCTGCGACCCACTACTTGCCAGTAAATGATATAGTCATAATCTGCTGACATTAATAGAATGATGATATAAAATCTGAAGACTGACAGAAGTTGCAAAAGTGAGGCTTGGGTAATATTAAAAACATAGAGAACTCTTGAGTGTTTGTGATCACACTTTATTGACTTTATGGAACAAGATATAGTTTGGAAACCATAACATGTAACAGACTGTCATTCACATAAATGTATTTTATGGAATTCACTTCTGATTATAAAAGAAAAGAACACATAACGATGAATAAATTGTTTTTCATTCCTCTGAGGTTTAAAAATCTCTTTCTTAAACCACTTCACTTCATATCTCCTCATATTCATAGCTGTCCTTCTCCAGCTGGAGAACTACAACTCACCTGTCATCTCCCCAGTTCTGCTCATCTACTTGACTGGTCCCATCTGACAACACATTCCATCAACTCAGTACAGTCTGCTTTTTTCTCTGACCTTTACTATGACATTTCTTTTGGAGCAGCCAAAGCACAGGGGACTCTCACAAGTGCTAAATTCATTTTGTATCACTGACACAGGCAAATTGCAAAGGACAGTGCTCCCAAACTTGCAGAGTACTGCAAACAACACTCATCTACTTGACAAAATAGAGTTGGTATCTATCATTTGGCTAGGCACAAGGAAAGAGCAGGAGGGAGGGCGAGAAAGCACTTGGCCGTTCTTAAATTGCAAATAGCATTCATTGCAGAATGTGATTAGGCTGGTCCAAATTGTGTACTAAGGTAATTTTTTGATACAAATTGAATAATAATGGTAACAATAAGAAAATCTATACATAAATATACACAGACACACACGCATGCGTGCACACACACACAACTTTTTCCAATTACTCAGAATAATCCATGCACAGCATCGTTACAGTGCTATGCTAAGCAGAGTTACACTATTCTAATCAACTGAAAACCAATGGGCTTAAAAGTAAATAACTGTACTTAGGGTAGCACTGTTGTTAGCCTTTAAAACAGCCCTGTATTATTGTTGTTGCTTTTTTTTGTTGTATGCACTATAGGGGCCTGATAGGGGCAACCTAGGAATTCTCGTGGCTGAGCTGAGATTTGAACTACGAATTTCCAAGTTTTACTGCTTCAGTCCATAAGAAAATGTCTAATTTGAATAGTGCAATGAAAACAAAAGTACTGTGTGCCAGAAGTTCCTGGGGGACAAGGAATGAATTTAAAAGGACAACTTACAGGTGATTCAAAAAGCAAGCAAGCTGTGTCACATGCTACAGAAGGCTAGATCTCCAGAACCATGAGGCAACTGGGCCTTGGGAGAGGGGATAGAGGGGAAACTCCCTAAGGCTTGGTATTTCAATTGGGCCATGGAGATTTTCTTGGTGGACCAAAGTCCAGATCCAGACCTTCAGTACATAAATTAAAAAGGCATTCTCAGAGACTGCCTTGCCTCCACACTCTGAATTCACTTTCCTTAGAGACTTGTTAAAGTTCAAGTCTAAACATCTTCTAGAAGCGGAATAAGATCTATTAAAATTGACTTTTGTTGGCCACGGCAAGAATGAATTTAATGAAGGGGGGGCAGTGTTCCCTCTAAGCTGAGTTAGTGTGAGCTAGCTCACAGTTTTTTAGCCTCTGGCTCACACATTTTTGTCTTAGCTCAGGAAGGATGGCACCAGAGCAAACTAATTTATGCAGTAGCCAAATCACAACTTTAATGCTGGTAGCTCACAAAGTAGAATGTTTGCTCTCAGAACTCCATAGCTTAGAGGGAGCACTGAAGGGGGGTGGGTAGCAAAAAACTCTGTCCTGAGCCCTTTGGGGTACTATAAATTGATATTCATTTAAAAAATACACCTGTGATGCAAAGAATAGTGGTAGCATGTAGGGGTACATAATGTTCTGCCCACCACCACTACTGTGGTTCTAACTATTCAGACCTTAACTAAAGGACAACACAAAGTTCTCTCCCAGACCAAACCAACAGTTTTTTTTAGTGCTTCAGCAGTTCAACCAATAGCTCTCTGTGACTGTTGTCATTTCTGAATCCTCAAAGGAAAGTGGAAGTATTGAACAGAACAATGCCCGTCAGTAATCCAATTCAAGAAGAGCCATAATAAACCTATACTGGGGTAAGGAACCAATGGAACGCAGGCCCTTTTGCTCAGCATGCAGGGCTAAGCAACAAAGGCAAGGTCCTGGCTCCTGGGTACTGGCAGCAGCAGCAGCACTGAGACCAGCAGCATGAGAGAAGGCAAGGCAATTGACTTGGCTTATGCTGGTCATCACCTCCCAGACTAACACAGCCATCAGTGAGGGAAGCCCCTGAGACACTATTAGTGCCACTGGGGCTCAGCTTGCTCCCAGTGTGTCTGGCCAAGGACAACATGACACATGAACATTTTCACATGTAGACACTGCGTGTTTTTGTTACTCAGGGCAAAAAAGATTGCCTATCCCCTCCCTGTGCCATCCTGGAACAGCCATTCTATGTATGTGTGTTCTATAGCACTAATGTTGTTGTGATGTTGCCTAACTGTGAGGACTACAACCTCATCCCCCCCCAAAAAAAACAGGAAGCCTGGCCATGTCCTCCTTTCTGGATTCATGCATAATTGCCAGCAGGCTTCTCTGCTCCCATGGACACACATATATACACATACTCACAGACAGAAACAGCTTGCTGCAGGTTTACAAGCATGCCTGCCCGTGACTGAATGAGTGCGCAGTCTGCAGGAAATACCACTAAATTAGCTAACATCGAGCACCTCTGGTTGCTAGCTTTGCATTAGTGAGATTTACTTAAAACGTCCCAAAAGTAAAACAGAGCTTGTCTCTGTGCAAGACTCAGGGCCATGTACTCGATGTTATAAAAAGTCATGCTGTCTCACAGTGGAGATTTACAATTCAATCCCTGTTGCTGCAATCTGGTAAGAAGAGGGTCACTGAAGAACGTCACACTGAAGAATGAAACCCTTTCTCCTACAAATATGAATGCAGAGGAGTACTACCTACATGCCAGTGATCACTCTGAACCTGCTGGACGGCATCACTAGTGAACCTCAAGTGCTTCACGTGCACAAATGTTGGCTTGAACAGAAACCAAGTCATGAGGAGAACTGAATACGCAAGGAAAAAGCTGTCAAGTAAGGCTATCATTTTACAGTCAGTTCTCAGCGTAGAGCTCCACTTCAGACTGGGCCACAAGGTCAGCGACTGTCCATCTTGAGAATTTACCCTTCAGCGGGAATAGACTATGTCAAGGCACAGGAGCTGGGGAGCCATACTAGCAGCCAAAATCCGGCATGTACCTTGCCTCATGTCCTCCAAATGAGAACAGTCTAATTATGGTGCCAGCCTTACAGGAGAATCTCTGCTCCACATGAGATTTTCAAACAGCTCCTCTGCCACTCCAGCATAGTTCATATATACACCCTTAGGTGCAAGTAAATCCTATGGAACTTAGTGGGATTTCCAGCATAGCTAGCATACTAAAATAGAGGTAGGAATCACTGTGAATATACATCTAAAAAGCAACTGGATGTCATGGGTACACTGTGGGGGGGGGAATGGATGTCAAATATAATAAGAAGGAAGACAACAGATGTCAGATGATATTTCTTAATAGCTGTGTTGGGCCCAATTCGTGGAGACACCAAGTGTTCTACAAGCAAGCAGCAGTGCTCCAACCCCAGACAAGTTGGGATAATTTTTTAAAGAAGACCAAGAGAGAAACAGGCAAACTCAAAACCATCTTCCTTGGTTACTAGTATTTTCTTTTTTTTTAAAGGCCAAATCAAGGAAGTAGACAAAACAGGAAATGCATTCAAGGTTATTTAGAACATTTGGTTACAAGGTCAGTACCCAAGAAGGTATTTCAAACCCAAGCAAATGTCCTAGGCCTGTCAAAAAATGAAATTAGTCATTAGAATCTGAGCTCTGGCTGGAGGGCATGAATCAGGCAGATGCTGAGCACAGAGGCAGACCAGGAAGGATGCCTCAGATCACTAAAGACTGAGCTAAATGGTTTGCCATAGTTGAGATGGTGCATGGGGGAGGGCAAAATGATCAAAGATAATTTTTAAATTTTCAAGGACCAAGAGGGAATCTTTGCGAAGATTGAGAGAGGTGGGAGTGGGGGAGGATACTATAACCAAAATTTAACCTGAACTAAGGTTTCTCCCTTGAACATTTTTCAATGTCAGGGCTGAGACTGAAAATAATATATGAAAAGCCGTGTTGGATCTGACCAGTGGTCCATCTAGGACAGCATTGTTTCATGCAGTGCCCAACCACCTGCCCTGAATGGCCAACAAACAGGGCACAGAGGCTAAGGCCCTCCCCTCATGCTTCCTCTTAGCCTTGGGTTTCAGAGGATGTGAGTACCCTTGCCTGAGCAAGCATGTTTCACTATTGAACCACCACAGCTCATTCACAGGTTTCCAAATGAGGGTGACTTCTGAATAGTTTTGAGCCAGTCCTGAGCCAATGTTCCCTCTAAGCTGCGGAGCCCTGTGAGCAAAAATTGCGCTTTGTGAGCTACCGGCATTAAAGTTGTGAGCGAGCAGTTTGGCTGCTGCATCAATTAGTTTGCTCTGGAGCCCTCCTTCCTCAGCTGAGACAAAAACATGTGAGCCGGAGGCTAAAAAACTGTGAGCTGGCTCACACTAACTCAGCTTAGAGGGAACACTGGTCCTGACACACATGTCTCTAAGAATGAAGCAGTCCTAGGCAGTCATATCCTCATTTCCCCTTTGACAGTGTTATCCACAGATGACATTGTTCTCCCCTCTACCTCCTTCATCTTTTGCAGCACTCCAAGGGTTTAAATTCCAGTTTAAGTTTAAGTAAAGAAACAAGCGGATAGGCCCAAGATTTGAAAGCTACTCTCCCCATCCCCTGAAATAAAGCTGGTGCTGCCATGCTGCTGAATTTGAAACCCCTGAGTGTCAGAGGTTCAGCAGAGGCCTTGCTTTTTGTACGTTTTAAGAGGCAGGAGGACACATTCAGACCAGTGATCTCATCACACCCAGAGAGCCATTGGACTCCTTGTCCTTGTTGTGACTTGAGGCTAGGTTCCATCCCAGGCCGTCTCGGCCGCAGAGAAACAGACTGATCGATCGCCTAGAAAAAGGAGAGAGCGCAAGAGCCACGCGAGGCCGTCCTTCTTGGGTCCCAGCTCGGCGAGACGCGCGCGCGAAAATGAATGAGAAGCGCCAGCCGTGACGCCCAGGGCTAGTGCAGGGGGGGCGCGGCGGAACTAAGGAACCCTCCGGGGTCAGGTCCAGGTAGCTGCTCGGCGCCGCGGTCACAGAGACACTGGCCGGGTGGAAGAGGGATTTGGGGGGGGGGGTCAGGGAGAGGAGAACGACGACGACGCCCATACGATCGAGCGGCTTTGCCGGTCTTATTTACGTCTATGAGGATGGGAGACTTTCCGCTTCCACTCCCCCCCCCTTCCCCTGTTGCACAAAGGCAGCCGTCATCCATTCTCCTCAGCACATCAGCTTCTCTCACAGAGTGGCCTCTTGTCGGAGCGTTGGTGGGAGACAGCAGCGAGTAAGGGGCAAGGGGGGGGGCAGTCCAGTTAAATTCTGCCCAGTGGGCGTCCCCCCAGGATTCCACCCCGTCTCTTTATCCCAATCCCCAGGGAATGGCGGAGAGCGCCTTGGGTGCAAAGGGGCGATTGGGCGACGCGCTCGCTCGCAGCCTGACCCGGATCTCATGGTCCACTAGAGTCCACCCTGAAGCTAGAAAGTGCCGGCAGCCCACGGATCCCAGCCAGGTCTGGATCGCGTGAGGCTGGTACCACCTGCGCGAGTCCCGAGCGCGAGGTTCTGACCCATCGGCATGGCACAGCTCCGCTTTGGTTTGGTACCTGCAAGTCCCGAGCTGCTTGTCTGGGTGGCGGCGGCGGCAGCTGAGCGCGGCCGGTTCGGTTAACAGTCAGAGCCCGGGCCCGGTGGGATCCTGTGCCGGCTCCAATCCAGGGGCGATTTAGCGCCTGTAGCTCAAGAGCAGCGATGCCTGCCCATCTCCAGCTAACGTCAGAGAGAGCCGGGGAGAGCCCCGAGGCTAGACGGGTCCTAGCGCCGCTAACAGGAAAAAAAAATACCAGAGCAGAGTCAGGTAGACTCGCAGCTAGGGGACACGGGTGGTTCCGGGAGGCGGCGGGAGACCGGAGCAGGTTCTGGACAGTAGGGAAGGTCAGACCCTAGGAAGCCACCGGGCGCAGAAACGGATCAAAACAGCTAGGGCTAGCGCTGGGATAGGATTGGCACTGGAAAAACCACGTGGGACTGTGCGGAGACCACGATGCTGATGAACCAGGAAAACCATTGGGCAAGGATTTGGATCAACTGCTATTCAGGAACAGATGGTAGACTGTGGAATTGAATATCGGATTCAGAGAGAAAAAAAACAGCAGTCCTGGGTCAGGAAGAGCAGGGGCAGAGTTATGATGGAACCTGGAGGCGGCTCGGAATTGGATCAGGACCAGAGCCAATGGCTGAAGTCGTAACAGCATTTTCCTGGGAGTAAGCCCCATTGACTAAAACGGGACTCACTTCTCAGTAGACCTACTTAGGATTGTTTCCAAAATGACTATGAGCCGCAGAACTGGATCAGAACGGCTGAAACCTCAGAACTTTACAAGTTAGAAAAAGATACACAAACCAGGACTGGGAGCAGAATAGGTTACCAGGCAGGTACATCATCAGAATACAGGATCCCAGCTCCAGAACTCTGTTTAATTCAACACAAAGGACTTGGATGGTAACAAGTAGGATAACAATGGGCTGGGCAAACATCCCATCCTCCTTAGACAGTGGGAATAATTTCAGAACCAGAACCTATAAGGAGCTCGGGTCAGATGGCCTTCCAGGTGACCAAAAAAGAAAAGAAAACATTTTGTACATTTGAAAGGCCCCTTGTTCATTCCCTGCCTCATTTACCTATCCCTGTTTCTAGAGTCACCTGCATTTCTGCATTTTGTGATAATTAAAACCAGTGAACATTGTGCAAGACAGCAGCTAGGTGATACGTGGTCTAAAACTAATGCCCGATTTTGTTTCTCCTTGCCACCCTGACCTTGGAGCAACTGATATATGCTGACCTATGGATGCTATGCAAGTCCCATATATACGCACAATCATCATCTACATCATCATCTGATCATCTGAACTGGTGTGAAGTGAGTAATACAAACTATATGAAATGATTTGAACCACCCTGTGTTGGTGTAAGAATATGCACACTTTAGAACTGTACAGAGTTCTTCACTAGGCAAAAGAAAAGTGCCATGCAGAGCAAAACAGCTTACTTATGCCTTTTTTTTTTAGTTTAAAGAGAAATTTTATTTTCATAAGATTAGTGATAGGAGCAAAACATTGAAGCTGGATAAATTTGGTTAAAGAATAATAAGAAAAGTTTCTTATTGTTCACATACGTACTGAATTGTGTAACTTTCAAGGAAGAATATATCAGAGCATGCTACATTGGCTGTTATGCAGTAACCTTGGCAACCAAAGTAACCTAGCCTAGTGTAGCATCACAAATGCTGCAATGATGTCACTTCCAAACACCTCACATGTGGGCAAATCCTTTCTCAGGATATTTCCTGCACTTGACTAATAAGCAGTGTGCTCTGAAGAACATGGCTTCTCTCCTAACATAAAACCATTTTCTGTTCATTATTTTGATTTATCACAGGCATACGACAAGCTTATTCTGGATATTTAACCAACATTTTCCATTCCATGAGCATATATACACTTTTAAAACACAAGTGACTTCACGTTCCTGGGATCCTCAGACTTTGACAGCAGCCATGAAATTAAAAGACGCCTGCTCCTTGGGAGGAAAGTGATGGCGAACCTAAACAGCATGAGAAAAAGTAACATCACCCTGCCAACAAAAGTCCGCATGGTCAAAGCAATGGTATTCCCAGTAGTCATGTATGGCTGCGAGAGTTGGACTATAAGGAAGGCCGAGCGCCGAAGAATAGATTCTTTTGAACTATGGTGCTGGAGAAGACTCTTGAGAGTCCCTTGGACTGCAAGAAGATCAAATCAGTCAATCCTAAAAGAAATCAACCCTGACTGTTCCCTGGAAGCCCAGATAATGAAACTGAAGCTCAAATATTTTGGCCACCAAATGAGAAGGGAGCACTCACTGGAGAAGACCCTGATGCTGGGAAAGATTGAAGGTCAAAGAAGACGGGGACGGCAAAGGATGAGATGGTTAGTGTCATAGATGCAACGAACATGAAATTGAGCAAACTTCAGAGGATGGGGGAAGATAGGAGGGCCTGGCGTGATCTGGTCCATGGGGTTGCGGAGAGTCGGACTCGACTGTGCAACTGAACAACAACAACAAAAATTAGGCTCAGTTCTTGCATGTGAATAATCAGTTACCGGTCCCATGTGTACTTTTTGCCATAGTGCATATTGCTCTGTGTTCACATAACAGACTTAGGTTGTGAATTGCTCTGTGGTATACTGGAAGAAGGATGGAACACCCTGCCTCGTTGCAAGGCACTGGACAATATGCTGTTTGCACCCCTGGTATAGCTTTACACCTTGGATACCAGAAGGTTCCCATTGGAAAGGGACTGATTGCGAGTTTCATGGGCAATTAGTATGAAGATGTTTAAAATGTACTGCTTACCAGATTTTCATCCTTCCCTACCCAGGGCAGTGTACATGGTTCTCCCTTTCTTTATAACAACCCTGTGATGTGGGTTAGGCTGACAGTGACTGGTCCAAGGTCAGCCAATGACCTTCATGGCTGAGTGAGGATCTGAACCTGGATCTCCCTGATTCTGACACTGTAGCAACCCTGTCTAGAAGGCTGAAGTAATGTAGAAGGATACAGATTTTAAAATCCCAAATACTTCTGCTCAGTGGTACCTCATTCTGGAAGCTGATTCTAGAAGGCTGTGTCCATTTTTAATGGCAGGAGCAGAAAGCTGACATGCACTCTTTGGAGCTGGAGATAGCAGAAGAGTGATGACATCAGTGATGCAGCACTCTTTGATGTATACATGGCAAGACACTCCTACTGACTCACTGTTTCACTGGCTTTGACCCTCTTAGGGTTGCAACCAATCAACTGCACACATGTAATTGACTAGACAGAGCTACAGGAGCTCTTTGGAACCACAGTACAGCCTAACAGGAGCACTTTGATGTTGGTTTCCCCCCCTCCATAGGCCCTCAAATAGCTTCCTGATCTATGAGCAGAAATTCACACATGGTGAAAACTGAGAATGTTAAACTGAAAATATAACGTAATAAATCACACTGACACATGTAATGAGCCTTTCTTTGTAGATGATTTGTACTCAGCAAGGTTGCCTTTCTAGCCTTCTGCTCTTTGGAACAGCTAGGCAGGCACATCATGCAGATAAGAAGGCTTTCAAAAGACGGGACTTGATGACAAAGAATTGCTAGCACAAACCAAGAAACAACAACTGTTTAGAGATTCTGGGGAATGCAACATTTCACTCTAATGCAACAGACTCTTACAATACAACACAGAGGCATTAAGAAACAGATCAATGACATAACCAGCACAGACTCCTGTAGAGCTTCTTCTTCCTCTTCTTCTTTTTGCAAAGCAAATGTTTAGACTACATGGTTGTTGCTAATTTCTTATATTGGAACTGAGCTAGTAGGAAAAAAAGCTTAGAGTAAGAATGTGATAATGCAAAGCTGGGGAGAGGGCAAGATTTACCTTCGCTTGTCCACACACTCCATTTAAAAAACCACTCTCAACCTGTGTTTTAGATGTGAATGGATGGACCTCTGTATAAATGCATGTAAATCATTCTACCACATCTAAACTGGCCCCCATTATTTGTCTGAATAAAAATAACATAGTA
Source organism: Gekko japonicus (assembly GCF_001447785.1). NCBI lineage: Eukaryota > Metazoa > Chordata > Lepidosauria > Squamata > Gekkonidae > Gekko > Gekko japonicus. Next base: position 740,816 of record NW_015172015.1, on the reverse strand, counting down.
AGGATATACAGAGGGCAGAAGTGGGGACTGGGTCCAATAGCTAAAACAGAAAAAAGTGGCATACATATACACAAACACATGTTCGCGCACACACATTTTTTATAAGCTGGTCTAGGGCAAAGCAGTTGAACTAGCAAAGATTCCAGATAGGATTGAGGCTTAAATAGTCCAGGGAAGCAGCCATGCTTATTCTGGGTGTTGTTGACTCTGGGACCTCATCCCGCAAGGACTTAGTTGGAGCTACAAACACACAGGAGCAGGCACTGTTCCTGTGCAGGGCTTCCTCCTTACATCTATGATGATGACCTTGTCTGCTAGGGAGAGTTTTATTCTTTTAATTTAGTGCAATATTGGAGTCCTAGAAATCACCAATGTGGCTCATCCTTAGCCCTCTTGAGATGTAGGTCTTTTCTCTTTAAATACTGAAAAGTTATTAGAAAAAATGTAACAATACTTGTTTGGTTTTTAACATTTTTATTATTTTCTTCCTACAAACACTACAAACTACAAACACTAAAACACTAAACTAAAGATAAGCTACACAAGGATCATACAAAATGATTACTCATTAGCTTAATCAAAGTTCCCTACAGCTTCTATTACAAACTGGTATTTGTATGTTTAAATCAGGTAAGTACAGCTTAAATAATTAAACCTTCAAGCTTATAAAATTATATTATTTCAATTTCTTTCCTCTATATTTCTTTTTGTCAAAATTCCATTGGGCTTTCAGGGGTTTTGGGGCCTTTTTCTGATTCGGAGTCCTCTTCTGGTTTACTGCTCACCGTACATTCCGAACTTCCTGACCCATATGTGCTGCTTTCTTCTTTCATGTCTTGTTCCTCTGTAGATCTCTTATCATTCAATGGTCTTTGATGCAGTTCCAAAAACATCTTCACTTTTAAGACAGAGTCTATCTTTTTTTTAAATCTTTATAGTTGAAGACCAGTCCCTCAGGTATTATCCATCTATATGGTGTGGAGTTTTTCTGCAAAAAGCTGGCTAAGTTTTTATACTGTTTCCTCTTCTTTCATATTTCGAATGGTATGTCTTTTAAGACTCTGATTTCTTCGTCTTTTATTTTTGGGGTTGTCCCATTTGTGGCCTTGAGCACAACGTCTCTTGTAGATCTCTTTGAGAATCTCACCATTATCTCCCCAGGCAGGGTTTTTTTCTTGATGAATTCTGGATATGTCCGGTAGATCATATCCATATTGCTTTGTAATACATCTGCAGTTGAACCTGTCATTGGGGCCAACGCTTCACTTAAGATTTCCTTCAGATTCTCACCCTTTTGTTCAGGAACAACTTGAAATCTCAGAGCAAAATTTGATTTTTCCATTTGTAGTCTTAAAAGCTGGTCTTTGTCAGAGGTCCTCTCTTTCTCCACTAATATTTGTTGTGTGAATTGCTAGAGGTGGAGACTCACAGAAAACGGACAGTGAGAAAGAACCTGAACACTCTCTGGTCCAACACCCTCCACTGAAGCAGGGTCTTCCATATTAGCCCACATTACACAATAACACAAACAGTGACTGAGAGAGCAAGGTGCACCTCGCCAAGATCAGGTATTTCCCAGGGGATCATTCACAGGACCATATTGTGGATGCATGGATTTGTTCATCACACTTTGAATCCAGGGAGACAGAGCCATTGATTCCACATATTCGCACCCTCCTTGGCCCCTTTGTGGTATAATAAGGTAAGTGTGGGCTGAATTGCAAGTTGAAATTTGACCCTCCAAAGTCTGAGCCGGGGCAATTTCTGCAAGTGCTAGAAGATATTATTACTAAAACTAGCTTTTAATGGACAGGGCCAAGAAAATGTGGAGCAAGTGTAATTCTGACACTGCATTTTACTGTGTGATAGTCATCCTACTTACATTTTTATTTCAATATTATTTCCCAGCATGAGCCATGCAGATGCAATCTGGAGATCTCCTGGGATTACAACTGATCTCCAGGCAAATAGTCATCCTACTTAAGGGCTTTCTTACATTTAGTTAGAAATCCAAAACAAACAAGCTAAATTTTGGCAGCTGCTGAAGCAATCGCACCATGGGTTCAGTGTATGTTGAATGCTGCATAGGTCCACTCAAATAGCATTCGTAACATGTCTGTTGACTACGTGAATTTGACTAACATACGGAAACATCAGTTTCTGCTACCATGCCGTGGGATCAAATGCAAAGTAGTACAGGACCCTGAAGTTTTAATTACTGTATAGGCAAACATTTTCACAGCCACTAGTTCATTGTTCTGACTAAGACTCTATTTAACAAAATAATGGAAAGGCATAGAATCCTAGGTAATACTTAATAACAACTAATCATATAACAAATGCTCTTGAGAGCACTGACCCCGTCCTAGGGTTGCCAGCTCTGGACTGGGAAATACCTAGAGATATGGGGGTGGAGCCTGAAGAGGGAGGGGTTTGGGGAGGGAAGGGACTTCATTGGGGTATAATGCTATAGGGTCCAACTTCCAAAGTGGCCATTTTTCCAGGGGAACTGATCTCTGTTGCCTGGAGATCAGTTGTAATCCCAGGAGATCTCCAGCCACCATCTGGAGTTGGCAACCCTACACCCACCTCACCAAACATCCTTCTATTTCTCTGCCATTGTATTAGCACTTCTCAGATGATTTCCTTTCTAGCAAATGACCTGTAGGTTTGTACTAAAATAAACCGTGAACAACCACCTCAGGAAACTAGCAATGTTTTTTCCAGACAGTCAAGTCATAGAGTGACTACAGTGGTGAGGCATTAAAACCAACCTACTGCTGCTTTAGCCTCATGTAGATACACAGCGTGAAACGTGTCAGTGTTCCACAGAAGTTAGACCATCCTGCAAACCTACATTTATACCTTGTTAGGGATAAAAAGGTTTGAATTCCATTTCCCCATGTTAGAAAATATGTACCACCCTGCGCTTCTTTGTCTACTAACAGTGCTTCCTCATTCAGAACTTGGCTGATTTGCTCTGGTTTTCTAAACACTTTTTTACTGTAATGTTTTCTGAGAAAGCATGAGAACACACTACAGACTGCACCCACCCACCCCCTGCCAAAAGCCCCCCACCCCCGCCAAAAGTCCTGCCTCTCCCTAACCCCAGCCGCCACGGCTGCCTCTTTCTCCCCCTGGCCGTCTTCATCCCAGAACTCCTTTTCGCTGTGGCTTGCACTCCAGTTTCCCTCCCGGCCAGCAAGGGAGTGGGGGGAATCCCCCTCCTCTTCCTCCCCCACGTGGGATGTCCTGCTGAGCTCCCTCCCTGGGACAGGCGTGGGGAAGGGGGCCTCTGCCGCGAGTCTCCCTCGTGAAGTCTGGTCAAGCTCCTAGGCAGGGAGGGAAGGCGGTGATGCCATCCAGATCAGGCACTCCTGCCCACCCCAACTCATGCCCGGCACACCCTCTTAGTCATCCTTTTTCTAAATAAAAAAGCCCCAATTATTTAGCCTTTCCTTATAGGCCAGGTGCTCCAGTGCTTCATAATTTGATAAATTCTTTTTGTACCTTTTTGAGTTCTACAATGCTTTTTTTTTTAAGATGGGAAGGGATGAGAACAGTGCATGGGATACCAAAAGTGGTTGTTACCATAGATTTGTGCACCAAAGGAGTTATTGGGGCTATACCTCTGAGTCTGTATTGGTCACGTCAGACTCCTGTATGGCATATTGCCACTGAAAAATTGGCAACTAGTACAGGTTGTAAGTACAACTATTACAACTACAGAACTCCAAAACTTGGCAGCATAGTCTGCAAAGGGAATGAAGCAAATCCATGGCCTTGTTCATGCATTCAGCTAAAGAGAATTTTCATCATGAACACCCATGCTCTTCCAGGATGCCTACAGTGTAATGTGTAAAGCTGCAGTATACATGGATAATATATGCACACACACCTGGGGGAAATCCTCCATTAACACACGCTATGATACAGTCTGGGTATGACAGAATACTAAAAATTCATATTCCTATGCCATATTTCTGGAAGGGCCCCTTTAAGACAAAATATTAACAGGGTTTGTGTATGGAGAGACATTACAGATCATATGTTAGGGGCTGTTCTTCTTGGGCCCCGGTCACACGGCAAAGTTGCCGCGGGAGAGGCACGGGAGTCCTACGGATTTTCCAGGCGCAATCTCACCCCAACATCTGGGAAGCGCAGTACTCCCATGGAGAACCCGTGGCTCCCCGCCGAAAGTGCGGAGTTAAAAACTAGTACCTACGAGGTACTAGTTTCCTGAAACCACGGGCCAAGGGCGGGCGTCTGATCGCGTTCCCGGTGGACTTACGTGGCATCCGGCGCCCGCCGCTGTTCGTCTCCGCAGGTTGCGCAACAGCGCCCAACAGTGCATGCGCACAAAGAGTGATTGCTAGTGCGATCGCACGGCACGGCTTCTGTGCCACGCTGCAGGATACCCGTCTGATCGGCATTTCCTCCAAACCACGGGACCTCGACTGGGATGTGTGCTTGGGCAGCCGCACGTTAGTTTCCTCCGGGGCAATTAGCCCTGCCTCCCCCCGCGATATCCGGCCCGTGTGACCGGGGCCTTTAAATAATTGGCGGTGCTATTCAGAGTGGAGAAGCAGTGGGAGAGGAGGGATGTTTCTCCTGTTTCTCCTTCTGCAATTTCTTAGCTTCAAATTGCCACCCCTGTGTGGCTTCCCCCCCTCCTGGGGTTCCAAAAATATTTTCACTCATACAAAAAACCAAGCATAGATGCTGCTAGCATCAGTCGTGCTGCTGAAATATATATGTAACCAACATATATGGCAGAACAAGTTAATGTGGGGAAGATTTTAAAGGAGAAATAGAGGGTGTGCATGTCCTTGTATAATTTATAGAGAACACTTAATGACAGTTCGATTGATAATTAAAGTGGTCACTTAGGAATGCAAGTATGTGGAAAATTAGTGGAGCTACAGAAGACTGATGTACATCAAGAATGTCTGTGTTAGTTAGGCAGAAATGGGAAGTGGTTAGCGGTGGGAAGCTGGCAGGAACATTGGCTAATGGTTCTGGGATGATAGCAGTTGGTGAGTGGTTTTTTATAGAGGAGAAGTTTGGGGTGAATATTAACTGATTAGAAATGCATTAAGGATTCAGAGAGATAGCCTACTGCAATTTTGTGATAGTTCTGTATAGAAGAGGAAGGATGTTCTGTTCTCTGCCACTGGAGCCACTGTACCCCTCCCTCCTATAAAGAACATCACACTCCATGCTTGCATTGCCAGATTCACTGATGTCTTTCTAAATCCCCCACTTACCCTCCTTCAGGATTCTATAAAGTCTCAGGAGTTTGAATAGACTGACCCCCCCCCCCGGACAGAGTATCCGCAATTAATATGTATACAGACATATAGGCTAGTGACTGTCATCATATATTACCTGAAGAAGTGAGCAGTGACTCATGAAAGCTCATACCCTGCCACAAATTTTGTTAGTCTTTAAGGTGCCTTTTCCTTCTATTTCTTGTCCTTTAGATGCCTTTTATTTTTAGTATGGAAGCCTGGAAGCTACAGCCTGTCTTTTAACTGATGTGAGCTGCATCAGGACAAAGTTCTGAAAAGCTGGATATAAATATTATGAGTACATAAAATATAGATAAGGTCAAGACAGAGAATAGATAGAACTGGTGGAGAATATGTGTGGCCCACCAAGGACAGTTTGGAGGATGAAGAAAAAGATACAAGCTTGTGGAGAGATTTGGTAGAAATACATGAAACAAAAGATGAGAATAGATGAACATGTCACTTTGTGGAAATGACTATGGAGATGGATGCAGGGCTGGAAGAATATACAGGCAATAGAAAATGAGAATAAGGGATGCTACTGGACTAGCTGGGAGACCTTGGTTGGGAAATCCTGCTGTGCCATGGAGGTTTGCTGGGTGTCTTTGGGCTAGTCACACTCTCAACCTGACCATCTCACAGGGTTGTTGTGAGGGTAAAATGAAGGAGAGGACAAGATGTGGAGAAAGGTGGGATATAAATGAAATACATACAATTTAAAAACCTTGGTAATGCTGACGGCAACGATTTGTGGCAATGGCAGAATGTTTTATACCGGGTTGAACTTGTAACTTGGTAGAAAACGGGTCCTGGAGAGATCATCAGTGTTATCAGACGGGCAGGAGTTCGGACTGGGGTGGGGAATACAGAGTTCCCAGTAGCTGTCCCTGTTATGGTGGAGATTGATCCAATAGAAATTGGCTGGAAACATAACTAAAGAACTGAGCCCCGAACCGCAGTACAAGAGACTGGGACGGAACCAAAGACTTAAGACACGTGATCCCGGGAAGTATTTTCATGTTGCGCCAATAGCCGCGGTTTCCATGGAAATGGGACCTGCACAGCCGCCGAGACGGAACCGTTTATAGAAAAGAACAATTTGCTGGGTTTGTACGGTGGAAGGTCTTTCATGGGGTCTTTTAATCGCATCTGATTTATAAAATATAACTGTTCCTTGCGTTGAAGCATCTTCTGCAGTAAAGCCAGTTTCACTTTAAGCATAGCAGAATACAGTTTGGGAATCTGAGGCGGTCAGTGTGAGTTCAATATGAGCGCCAGTCATTCCCAGTCTCTGCGCTGGAGCTCACATATGATTTGCATAAGTATGATGAATTGTGAACTGGTTGTACTGAATATTTTGCTTCGTCTCTTACCCTTTGGAAAAACTGCCTTCGGATTCCTTTCTCTGTTTTATACAATTGGGGGTCCTGCAAGGACTCGTGGGGAGTATCTCATTTTTCCTTCCCTGAAATCCGCCATAGCTTTCCTGCTACTTTCTCACCTGTCAACATCTCTCCCCATCCCCCACCCCGTCATTTTTCTTTTTCTTTTTTTCACCTTGGCAGCCTTTTCCTGGGGAAACTGAATTATGCGATAGTCAGGTCCAGTTGTGTGGGTAGGGAACGAGCAAAGACTTAAAGGGGTCACCTAATTTCACCCCTACCCCCTCCTCCATTCTATTTCCTCTTTTCTCTTCTTGTAGTGATGTCTATATTCGTACTTTCCCTGCTTCTTTCTCCTCCACCAACCAAGATGCCATTTTTGCCTCCATTTTAGCTATATTTATTGATTTATTTACTTAATTTATACCCCACCTTTCTTCACAGGGTGAACCCAAACCAGCGTACATCCCTCTCCTCCTCTCTATTTTATCCTCACAACAAACCTGTGAGGTAGGTGAGGCTGAGTGTTTGTTACTGGCCCAAAGTCACCCCAGCCAGCTTCTATGGCACAGTAGAGATTTGAACCTGGGTTTCCCAGATCCTAGTTTGAAACTTTAATTACTACACCACACTTTTTTTGTGGGACGGCTGATGCTGAACAGTGAGCAGCTGGGCCTGCATGAGTCCTGCAAGTTGTGTGGTATCATGTTGTCTGTTGGTTACTGCCCTGAGTCTTTCCTCTTACTGACAGAAACCGAGGTTTGAAGGCTGGCAATGCAGTTGACTGGCAACAGCCACTAAGAGTAAATTTCTTAAAGCTACAGGTTCTGTTTCTGGTATTTTGAGGGCTTTTAACCACACTTTTTAAGATTTCAAATTTTTCTGCAGATCTGGAGCATATTTCAGGTTTGTAGAAAGATCCATCTTGTCTGTTTATGGCTCCAGACTCTGAATTTAAGTATCTACAGACTTGGCCATGTTGATAATTAGATATATTGCTGATTAAGATAACCAGATAATCATCACCACAGAGTAGGGAGGGGTTTTTGGGAAACTGGATGGTAAATATCAGATGGTTTGTTCCTGATAGTAATGGAAGCACAATGTCGTGTATGGAGTTGATGGTTTTAGAGAATGATACATAAAATGGACTGCTGTTATTCATTTAGTAAAGATTAATTAGTAATGAAATAGAAGACACCCTGTGTAATAATGTAAGTTCCTTTTTAATATCAGTGTTGTATTATTTTACTCAGGGTCAATGTTCCCTCTAAGCTGTGGAGTCTTGTGAGCAAAACTTCTACTTTGTGAGCTACTGGTGTTAAAGTTGTGAGCAAGCGATTTGGCTACTGCATAAATTAGTTTGCTCTGGAGCCATCCCTCCTGAGTTGAGACAAAAATGTGTGAGCCAGAGGCTAAAAACCTTGAGCTAGCTCACACTAACTCAGCTTAGAGGGAACACTGCTCAGGGTCTGTAACAGCAGTAGTAACAGCAACCCTGTGAGGCTGAGAAACAGCAGCTGGTCCAAGGTCATTTGGTAAGTTTCATGGCTAAGATTAGTACTTTCCATGCTAATTCAGGCATGTTAATTTTTACATATTTATCATAAAAAAGAGCCTGCTTTGGTGGGGAGGGCGGGGTATACATTTAATAAATAAATACAAATTTTTACTCTAGATGTAAAACTTGGTTTTTTAAAAAAGCTTCACTCTAAGAAATATGCTATTCTTGTTTTAGGACCGGGGGGGGGGGGCGACACACACCAGTAAACAGCATTGTCTTAAGTTTCAGTATCTTAGGGCTTGCGAAGTTTAACCAAAGAGGCATATGTCTGAGCTGTTGGTTTTTAAAAGCATTTTACTAAAGCATTCTGATACCACTTTTCATGTAGCTAGCATCAAATTCTGCTGTGTTTAGTGAAGGAAAAATCCTTTATTTCATGATGAAATATGTGGGGAACAAAACCCATCATGTTGTAGTTTTTTATAGAGAGAGATTTTGAAACCTTTTTCATATTAGCTCATAACATTTGTAAATTTTTTGGCACAACTCTGTGCATTTAGCAGCAGAATAAATAGAAAATACATAACAGAGACATGAGAATATAAGAGAAGCCATGCTGGATCAGGCCAATGGCTCATCCAGTCCAACACTGTGTCACACAGTGGCCAAACCCCAGGTGTCATCAGGAGGTCCACCACTGGAGCAAGAACTCCAGAAGCTCTCCCACTGTTGTCCCACAAGCACCAAGAATACAGAGCATCACTGCCCCAGACACAGTGTTCTATCTATTTTGTTGTTCAGTTGCACAGTCGAGTCCGACTCTTTGCGACCCCATGGACCAGATCACGCCAGGCCTTCCTGTCTTCCGCCGTCCTCTGAAGTTTACTCAATTTCATGTTCGTTGCATCTATGACACTGTCTAACCATCTCATCCTTTGCCGTCCCCGTTTTCTTTGACCTTCAATCTTTCCCAATCTTTCAGGGTCTTCTCCAGTGAGTGCTCCCTTCTCATTTGGTGGCCAAAGTATTTGAGCTTCAGTTTCATTATCTGGTCTTCCAGGGAACAGTCAGGGTTGATTTCTTTTAGGATTGACTGATTTGATCTTCTTGCAGTTCAAGGGACTCTCAAGAGTCTTCTCCAGCACCATAGTTCAAAAGAATCTATTCTTCGGCACTCGGCCTTCCTTATAGTCCAACTCTCGCAGCCATACATGACTATTGGGAATACCATTGCTTTGACCATGCGGACTTTTGTTGGCAGGGTGATGTCTCTACTTTTTATCATGCTGTTTAGGTTCGCCATCGCTTTCCATGATCTTAGTTTTTTTTGATGTTGAGTTTCAAGCCCACTTTTGCGCTCTCCTCTTTTACCCTGAGCAAGAGGCTCTTTAGGTCCTCTTCACTTTCTGCCATTAGAGTGGTATCGTCTGCATATCTGAGGTTGTTGATCTTTTCCCCAGCAATCTTAATTCCCGCTTGTGATTCATCCAAGCCAGCATTTCGCATGATGTACTCTGCATATATATTAAATAATCAAGGTGACAATATACATCCTTGTCATACTCCTTTTCCTATGCTAAACCAATCAGTTGTTCCATATCCGGTTCTAACTGTCGCTTCTTGACCCTTATACAGGTTTCTCAAGAGACATATGAGGTAGTCTGGTACTCCCCTCTCGTTAAGGACATGCCATAGTTTGTTGTGATCCACACAGTCAAAGGCTTTAGCATAGTCAATGAAGCAGAAGTAGATGTTTTTCTGGTACTCTCTTGCTTTCTCCATAATCCAGCGAATGTTGGCAATTTGATCTCTAGTTCCTCTACCTCTTCGAAACCCAGCTTGTACTTCTGGCAGTTCTCTATCCATGTACTGTTGAAGCCTAGCTTGTAGGATCTTGAGCATGACCTTGCTAGTGTGTGATATGAGTGCAATTGTGCGATAGTTTGAACATTCCTTGGCATTGCCCTTCTTTGGGATTGGAATGTATACTGACCTTTTCCAATCCTGTGGCCACTGTTGCGTTTTCCAAATTTGCTGGCAAATTGAGTGCAGCACTTTAACAGCATCATCTTTTAAGACTTTGAATAGCTCAGCTGGGATACCATCACCTCCACTAGCTTTGTTGTTAGTAATGCTTTCTAAGGCCCATTTAACTTCACATTCCAGGATGTCGAGCTATCTGATCTGGAAAACCTACCAATTTGAAAAAGTTAAAGGGCTCTCATTGGATTGGAAAGAAATGCTTTGTATGATCATTGTTATTGTTCCCCATGATTTACAGAGTTAAGAAACACTGTCATGATGATACAGAGAAACACGATGCTGTAAGGGAGGCTTAATAATTGTAAAGACTTTAATCAAATTAGATTTAATAGCCACGGGTTCAGTTTGACTCCTGCTTTGCTGAATCTGTGTACAGCTGTGGGATGGGGAGCTGAGACCCCTCCCCCTTCATGCAAGGTTTTCACCTCCATACTACTATTTGTTTCTTAGTGGAAGTTAGATTTACCAGGAAAAACTTCTTGCAAATTAATAACTATATATGGATTTTGTAGAATTTAAAGTATACTTTTAAATGGAAGGTGGAGTAAAAGTAAAAATAATAAGGTGAGGAAGGCAATTTTATATTTAATTGTTTCTTGTAGTGTTAAGGTGTCAGTTGTAAATAAGAAGACAGTTGTAAATAAGAAGTGTCAGTTGTAAATAAGAAGACAGAGTGAAAATTAGAAATGTTATTTCTGTACCTTAATGTTGTTCTTATACCTAAAATTGCTAGGCATTGGATATGACACAAGACACCAAGATACCAAGATTATTGGAGGATAATCTGTAGAATGAAATGAAATGTTAGTAGAACAATCAATTTAGGGAGTTATGAGATGAAACAGCCAGATTATAGCTGCATTGTTATCTATAGTTGCTGGATCAAAATAAATATTTGAAATAACAGCATTTTAAAATGTGGATGAATTTTTGTACTCTTGTCATGTTCAAGATATTATACATATTCATTGTTTCAAGACAGAAACTTGAAGAGCTGGATGTATGAGCTTCTAAGTAAAACACTAACACTGAATATGATAGTATTTTAAATCAGATAATATCTTCCTTGAAAATAGTCTTAAATAGATTTTGAATTTTAGTAGGAACTTCTTTCTGATTGCTAAAGCACAATTGCATACAACTCTTTTTACTCAGTATAGCTGCTGTATCTAACCTAATTTAATAAAGGTGGCATCTATTATTATTTTCCCTCTTGTGTCTGTAGCAGGTTTGAGCTGTGACTTGGATTATTCAAACCTTGCAAGCAATGGAGAAAGCAACATCCTATACAAGGCAGATCTGTACAGTATTGTAACTGCACTGGAGTTGCGAGGCCACTCTTGTAGCTTTTAGGACTGGATGAAAGGTACCCCTTTGGGCCTGCTCTTCCTCCTCTAAAAAGCCTCTTGTGCCACATTGGTGGCCACTGACCTGGTAAAGAAAGATGTTTTCTGTTATGTATGCGGACCGCCACCAAGAGTCTGTGGTTAAAGCAGGAGCTTGGTCCCCAAACACAAAGGGGACCTAGGATCCTAGTCCACCTCGAGCCCACCAATACAACCTTGGTGGGGAAATTCAAACCCTCCAATGGGATATAGGGGTGCCAGGTGGGACTGTATATAGTTGGCCTTGCAGGGCTGTTTTAGTTAGTCTTGCTGTGAAGCACAATAAACGCGTCTGAACGCATGTCGTAGTCCAAGTCTTCCATGCGGCGAACTCAGTACTTTACAGTAGCGACGAAGGTGGGATACCAATAAGCAGGCCAGGCTCCCCTTCCAGCGCAGCATCGTTCCCAAAGAAGCCACCGCGCTCCACACCGCTTCTGAGCAGCACCGCACCATGCCCACTGTCTCTGAACACTGCTCCCCGCCCCATGCTAGAGCCATGGCCTCCGCTCAGAGAAACCTTTAAATTTTTGACCCCACTCATCCTGAGCTCTGGGATTCGTGGACGGACCAGCTGACCTGCCACTTCGCCTTCCATGAGGTGACTGATGTGGGCAAGAGAAGGGCTCTCCTCCTCAGTTCTTGTGACGTGAACACCATCCAGCTCGCAAAGAGCCTCCTAGCCCTGAAGGCAATCCTCGAGTGCATGTACAAGGAGATTATAGAAGCCCTGACTAAGTATCTCACGCCCAGGCCAATGATGCTGGCCAAGTGGGTGGAATTCCAGGGGCGCATCCAGAAGCCTGGTCGAGACGGCTGCAGCCTTCATGGCCGCGTTGCGTCAACACGCCATGGAGTGCGCCTTCACCAAAGTAGAGGAGAACCTTTTGACCCAGTTCACCTGGGGAATCCGCAGAAAGATACTTGGCACCGCCGACCTCAAGCTCGACAAGGTGCTCCAACTCGCCATCGCCCACGAGGCCTCCCACCATGACCAACCACCAGCAGCGTCCCATCTTGTGCTCCCCGACTTGGCGCCTGAGAACTCAGACGAGGACGAGAAGCTACCACCAGAAGCTACCAGGATCTGCCAGAGCCTCCGGACACCCCGGGAAGCCTGCAGGGCGCCCCTCGTGCACTAGCTGCGGAGAGGCACATGAGCGAAAACCGTGCTGGTTCCGTGACGCCAACTGCCACATGTGTGGCAAACAAGGACATCTCGCCTGCGTCTGCCAATCCAAGGGCAACCGGAACCACCCAGCACAGCTGCAACCACGCCGCCAGACCTCCATGCACTACGAGGCCGCCGAGGAAATGGCCAACCTCTACCTCCTGACCATCCGGCCCTCACTACAGGTACTACGCCTCCCCAACTTGCCCACAGCCCCGAAATTCCAGGTCCAGGTATCGATCGAGGGGTCCCCCTGCTCAATGGAAGTGGACTCTGGGTCAGTGGCTTCCATCATTTCTGTGGAAACGTTGAAGAGACTTTGCCTGGAAGGCAGGCCACGCATGCGGCCATCGCCTTTGAGCCTGGTGGACTTCCAGAGGAACCTGGTTCCAGTACGGGGTGTGGGGACCTTCCGGGTGAAATACCGGTGATTTGAGGGTTTCCTGGACTTGATTGTGGTCGAGGGGAATTTGGTTAGTTTATTGGGGCAGGCGTGGTTTGCGCCGTGGGGCATCACCTTGGGGTGTGTGTGAATAAATGTGTGCCATGGGACTTTGCTGAGGTATGCGGGAAATTCCCTGCTGTCTTTGATGGGGCTCTGGATTGTTATAAGGGCCCCCCGGTTTCATTGCAACTTGACCCCCAGGTTGCCCCCATCTGCATGCGGTTCCGCACTGCCCCACTCGCTATTTTTTGCAAGTTGGATCTCACGCAGGTGTACCAATAGCTGCCAGTGGATGAGGCCACGGCTTCATTGTAACACACTGGGGGGCTTTTAAGGTTAGGCAGCTACAGTTTGGCATGAGTGTGGCCCCGGGGATATTTCAGCAACTAATGGACTCTTTGTTGAAAGGGATCCCTGGGGTGACGCTGTTCTTCGACGACGTCCTCATCGCCGCGACCACCCCGGACAACTTTGCCTTCCACCTCCGTGCCGTCCTTCACCATTTCGACGCAGCGGGCCTCAAAGTCGAACAGGAGAAGTGCCTCCTTGGGGTCCTGGAGGTGGATTTCTTGGGCTTCCGGGTCGATACTTTTGGCTTCCATCCGGCAAGGGACAAGGTCAAGGCCATCATGGAAGCCCCTGCACCCACCAGCAAGGCAGAACTGCAGGCGTTCTTAGGACTCTTGAATTTTTATCACGCCTTTCTGCCACACAAGGCTGCGATTGCGGAGCCCCTTCACCGCCTCCTGGACAAATCTGCGCCCTGGTCGTGGGGCCCGAGGGAAGTTGCAGCGTTCAAGGGGGTCAGGGCCAATGTTCCCTCTAAGCTGTGGAGTCTTGTGAGCAAAAATTCTACTTTGTGAGCTACTGGCATTAAAGTTGCGAGCAAGCAATTTGGCTACTGCATAAATTAGTTTGCTCTGGAGCCACCCTTACTGAGCTAAGACAAAAATGTGTGAGCTGGAGGCTAAAAAGCTGTAAGCTAGTTCACACTCAGCTTAGAGGGAACACTGGTCAGGGCGCTGCTCATCTCAAACAAGGTGCTGGTGCACTTTGATGAGTCCCTACCTGTTGTCCTCGCGTGCAATGCCTCCCCCTACGGCATTGGCGTGGTTCTGGGCCACATTCTTCCCAATGGCCGCGAGGTCCCCGTGGCCTATTACTCACGGACTTTGACAGCTGCCGAGCGCAATTACACGCAGACAGACTGGGAGGGCTTGGCGATAGTGGCGGGGGTTAAAAAGTTTTATAACTTTGTGTACGGCTGCCCCTTCACTATTGTCACGGACCACAAGCCTCTCCTCGGCTTATTTGCGGTGGACAAACAGACTCCCCAGGTACTCTCGCCCCGTGTTCTCCGTTGGTCCCTCTTCCTGGCCGGCTACAATTATCACAGGCCGGGCAAGGCGATGGGGCACGCCGATGCCCTCAGCAGACTGCCCCTCCCATTCGGGGATGCCAATCCCGCCCCCACCCCCGAGGTCCTAATGCTTGAAGTCCTCCCTGAGCCACCCATTCAGGCTGCGGACATCACTTCCCGCTCGGCCCGTGACCCCATCCTCTCCTGGGTCTTGGGCTGGGTGGTGAGGGGGTGGCCCATGTCCTCCGCAGGTCCCGAATTCACGGTGTTCACAACCCGAAGGGATGAGCTGTCGGCTCTCAAAGGGTGTCTTCTGTGGGGTGACAGGGTCATTGTTCCCCACGTCCTGTGACGAGTCCCCCACGTCCTCCACGAGTCGCATCCGGGAATAGTCCAGATGAAGGCTATGGCTCGGAGCTACGTTTGGTGCCCGGGGATTGATGCAGAGATCGAGGCCTGGGTGAGAAGATGCCAGACCTGCCAAGCAGTCCGCCCAAACCCACCAAGCGTGCCCTCACAGCCGTGGGAGTCAACGCACAAACCATGGTCCCGGTTACACATTGACTTTGCCGGGGCCCTTCTATGGGCTGATATTCCTAGTAACAGTAGACTCGTACTCCAAATGGTTGGAGATCAGCCCAGTGTCCACCACCTCCGTGAAGGCCGTCATTTGCTCACTCCGCCGGATTTTCTCCACCCACGAGCTACCGGACACGATAGTCTCCGACAATGGAACTGCCTTCATGTCAGCGGAGTTCCAGGACTTCCTCCAGCGGAACCTGATGCGGCACGTAAGGTCAGCGCCCTTCCACCCCATGACCAACGGCCAAGCAGAAAGGATGGTTCGCACAGTGAAGGAAGCCCTCAGCCGGATCACAGATGGGGACTGGGAATTCCAGCTCGCCCGCTTCCTACTAACACAGCAGACAGCACCGAACCCCGTCTCTGGGTGTTGCCCCGCGGAACTGTTGATGGGCCGGCACCCCACGATTCTGTTGGACTGCCTACAACCGGGCATCGGACTCAAGGAAACTGATGGAGAAAAGGGACGTGCCCCGGGGGGTTCTTCCCGGGCGACCCCGTGTTCATCCGGAACTTTGGGAGGGGGCCCCCCTGGATCGCTGGAAAGGTTGTCCTATGAGGTCTGTATGGAGGATGGCCAACTCCTGAAAAAACATATTGACCAACTTAGGCGGTGACAACTCCCGGAGGCAGAAGAGCAACCTCCCTAGCTTGCGGGACCGGGACTCTACACCCCTCAGGCCAGCACTCGGCCCGAAACCCCTCGCACAGACAAGCCCCCGCTGGCTGAGCCCCTGGCCACACCACCAGAACCTGAGGAGCAGCCGCTACCCCCAGCGCCAGACGCGACCAGTCAGCCCGAAACAGCCATGAGCAACCCCGTGCCAGCGCCCTGGCTTTCCTTACGAGAGCGCAGACCCCACGCCTATCTGCAAGACTATGTAACATAGGGTAAATAGAGACTAAGGGGGGAGGGGTGTTATGTACGCGGACCGCCACCAGGGTTCCGCAGCTAAAGCAGGAGCTTGGTCCCCAAACACAAAGGGGACCTAGGATCCTAGTCCACCTCGAACCCACCAATAGAACCTTGGCAGGAAATTCAAACCCTCCAATGGGATATAGGGGTTCCGGGTGGGAGTGTATATAGTTGGCCTTGCAGGGCTGTTTTAGTTAGTCTTGTTGTGAAGTACAATAAACGCGTCTGAATGCATGTCGTGGTCCAAGTCTTCCATGCGGTGAACCCAGTACTTTACATTTTCACTGACACTTAAAAGCCAGAAAAGTAGGGGCCAAGGGAACTTCAAGGAGGGAGGGAAGTTGCCACAGAGAAAGCCCTGTCTCTTGTCAACTTTCACCTTGCTTCTGCGGGTGAGGGCACTGAGAGCAGGGTTTGTGATTATGGCATTGTATTGATTAAAATGGTAGATGGAGATAATAGTCTTCTCTTTGTAATTAATACTTTTTGTCCTTCTCAGGTTCAACAATGCTACACGCACAAAAAGATTTAAATGAACTTCTCCTCTGTAAAGAACAAGAACTGAAAGAACTACAAATTAATCAGATACATTTTCTGAAAACAACACTGCAAGAAACCGAAAGACAACTTCAAGAAATACATAGGAAATTCAACAGATTAAAGGAAGATTTCACTTATAACCTTAAAATCTTAGAAGAGAGAGATAGAGAACTGGAACACTATGATACCTTGTTCACTCAGTTGAAAATAGTTGAAAATGCTAAGGAGGCAGAAGTTAGTGACCTTAGAATTCAGATGGATAAGCTACAACAGGCACTTACTCAGGAGACCAAAAAGCAAGAAACTTTGCAATACCAATATCAACAAAAGCTTAAAGAACACCAGTTAGATTTGGAGCGACTTCTGAGGTAAGATAGATCTGATTTGGGTATATATAATAAAGATTCAAATTTCCAAGCCCAAGCTGAAATTTAGAAATCTGATTAGGAAAAAAAATCAAAGGCCATTAATTGCTAAGGAAATCAAAAGGTTGGCTGTTGTGAATGTATAATTCAGTTTTTATCTTGTCTGTACATAAGAGATTTAACAGTGACTGTTACCCTTTGCATTTCATAGCATTTTGGCCTTACAGTTTACAAGTTTGTTTTCTCTGAACATGCGTGTATACTTGCCAACTGATAACACATTAAGCACTTTACAGGATCTGCCATGTACTATGGATCTGAGCTAGAGGATCTGAGTAGGATTCAGGCCATTGTGGTCTGCATGGCTGAGGTACTTTGTGCTACTTTGTTTTACAAGCTGGTCTGGGGCCCCACTGAAGAACATAGGGTATAGAAGAAGTAAATAAAAATAAAATAAGATGTGAAATACACTGCAACCTCTCCTCTGTGCTATGCAGGAGTCAATGTTGGTTCAAAGAGACAGCCTGATGTATTCTGCTTATTTGATACATAACAAAGTTTGAGTCCAGTTGTACCTTTAAAACCAACGAAGTTCTATTCATGGTATATACTTGGACACGAAAGCTTATACTGTGAATAAAACTTTGCTGGTCTTAAAGGTGCCACTGGACTCAAACTAGGGCTGCCAAGTCCCCCCGGGGGGCGGGGAAACCCCTGCCCCAGAGGCCCGTTCCCCGCTGCCGGTAGATCGGGCCCCGGGGGGAACCCCACCCCGGCGTGCGTGTCACCAGGAAGTGACGTTATGATGCCGGGCACGCTGGGGGTGGGGCCACGACCATCTGAGGGGGAAACTCTATGTTTCCCCCTCGGATGGTCGTGGGCCCGCCCCCAGCATGCCCGGTGTCATAACGTCACTTCCTGGTGACGTGCATGCGCGTGCATAGAACGCCGGACGGGAGTCCCCCGCTCCCAAAGATTTTCGACTTGGCAACCCTAACTCAAACTTTGTTCTGCTGTTTCAGACCAACATGGCTACCCCACCTAAATCTATTTGATACATGTTTATACACATAATTACTTACAGTATAGACAAATGACTCAGATTGCTACTTATGCTGTATTGTTGTTTTAGATAAATGAATTGTACAATGAGATCCTAACTGCAGTTAGGGTGAGATGACTCAATTCAGGAGAGAATAAACAAAAATAAAGCATTATTCAAGCACATAATACATATAGCAATTTATCCCCCAAAGTCTTGTTTGCAGGAACTGAAAATACCTACCAAACATGGTTATTGTAAAAACTTTGTTCTTTGAAATAGGGCATTTTATTGCAGATGAATTAATTTTAAACCTGTAACTAAAGTGAATGGGATTTTACTGGATTTTTATTTGATGAAAAGTAGTTATTTAAATATTTTTACTTAGTGTATTTTTAATTGCTTGGTTTCATAGCTCTAAAGGCTCTGATATCAGTCACCATCGCAAGGAATATGAGAATATGAAACAACAACTAGAGAGAAAACTTCAGGAAGTAGAAGGTGAACTTGCTTTGCAACGACAGGTATGGAATAATTGATAAACCAGTTAAGCAGGATAGACTGACATCTTTTCTTGTAGAGAAAACAGCCACGTTTGGTAGCTGAACTTTATATTTCCCCCTGAAATCCCTTCATTTTATTTTTTTATTTCTGACTCTAAAGGTAAAAAATGGTGCCATGATTCTAGGAAAGAGGGGGATTACTTTGTTTTCTTCCCACTCTGACATTCTCCCCTGGGAAAAATTGGTAGGATTGTGGCTAGTAAAATGAGATGGTGTAAGATTCTTTTCACAGGGTTTAGCCATAATGCTGTGCTAAATTTGCCAACCTTGAAATTTCAGGAAGGTCAGTGCTATAAATCAGGAGTGGCTTTAGACAGTCATAACGGCTAAATAAACACACAGGTCTTTGCCAGCAATTGCTGCTTCTCTGATTTCAAGGTTCTTTTCTTTCCAGCTTTGCACGTGGCTATTTTAAAAACTGTCAACTTAATAAACAATGTTTAGTTGATTAATCATCTGCCTGTTAACAATATAGGTGCCTTTTGAGATATTGAAGGAACTATAAAATAATTTAATAAACAAAATCTACCTCTCAAACTAAAGACCATCTCTTTAAAATTTTATTTTTATTTTCCTCTTACTGTAACATATCAATACTAAAACAGAGATCAAGTGGCACTTTTTAGACTAAGTCAATTTTAGCATAAGCTTTTGTTAGTCAGAGCTGAGCTGCACTCTGAGTCATAAAATCTTATGGTGGAATGAACTTGGTTAGTCTTAAAAATGCCACTTGATTTCTGTTTAGTTTTGCTACAATGTACTTAAAATGGCTACCCTTTTGAAATTAAAACTAAAATAGCCTCAAAAGTAACCACTTCCTCAACTAATGGCCTCAACAAAATTATTCACCATTGTTTAATCAACTACCGTAGTGGAATCCTAAGAACACTTTCCTGGGAATAAGTCCCGTTTAATGGACCTGAGTAGGATTCTGACCCTCTTAGGATGGCACTAAAATTTATTCATTAATACAAATGGAAGTTTCTTCCTGCTCTGGCCCTATACAAATGGCTGTGTCTCTCATGGCTGTAAAATATTTTTGCTATGGCAAAAAGATACCGTGATACTAATCATGTTTTCAGTAATCCTTTGCTTCTACTCTGTGGGTCTTAAACCCACCTTTAAACGGTGTTTTGAATATATGCTTGAACAATTATATACAATTCCATGTTTTCGATTTCAGGAACTTCTAGTGGAATTTGATGCAGAAATGAAAAAAAGAGAACATGAATTTCATCAGAAAGCAGATGAAATGAGCAATTTAGTTCTGTCTCATGAGCTTAAGGTGAGTGCAGTTTCAAAATGTGATAGGACTATAGCAATCAAGAACCAGACAGGTTAGTTACAAACAAATTATAGGAGCAATTACTAAAAACAATATGTATAACCTGAATATTATCAAAAATACATGTATTTATTATCAAATAGTTAAAAGCATTTATGGGCCCAATTGTAGCTTCATTACAGAATAAAAGTATACAATGTACACAAGTGGGAACTATTGTGACCTGATGCATTTTGGCTCAATCAGGCCTTCTTCAGTGATTAAGCAATATTAGCAAATATAGGCTCATCATACAATAGTAAGACAATTGCCAAGTTAATGTGGGACTAAAAAAGGAGTTCTATTGAGAGTGGGAAAAGGACTTCCAGTTTTAGCGCAGCAAGATTGAGTGGAGTTGCGGAGCTCTGCTCCTGCAGCCACTCGAATTGCATGGTTTGGGGGAATTTGGTTTATCCAAATTCCTAGGGGGGCCACAGGAGAGAGGTCTCTGAAGCAGGGGACTCGACGAAGTACCAGATACTAACGGCGGCTTGGTTCTGGAGTCTTTTGTCCGTCCCAAAGCCTCAGCCAAGCAATCGCCATATTGGCTCTTAAGCTGTGTCTGCCGGACTTTGAGAGAATCGAAACTAAGCTTACTTCTACAATAAATCACTTTCTACAACAAATACAAGAAGACATTTAACAAGTAAGATCCTTTTTCTCAGCATGTGTATGAAATATTTCTTGAAATAGAACTGTGGAATTCAACCAGAAAAAAGAAAAAAATATTTCTAAATTGCCAAATTACATCCAATGACAAATTTTTAACTATATACTCATATTGAATTTTTTTTACTTATAATATCAATCAATTGACTCAAGGCAGTCAGTTGACCACTGAAGAAGGCCTGTTTGAGCCAAACCGCATCAGGTCACAATAGTTCCTACTTGTGTACATTGTATACTTTTATTCTGTAATAAGGCTACAATTGGGCCTATAAATATTTTTAACTATTTGATAATAGTGTATTTTTGATAATATTCAGCTCATACATATTGTTTTTAGTAACTGGCCCTATAATTTGTAACTAACCTTTCTGGTTCTTGATTCAAATTTGGGGGGGTTAAGTCCCCCCCCCCGTATTTTTTCTCTTCTTTAGGAATATAGCAAGGCCAAAAAATACCAATACACTCATGATTACTCCTGGTTTGTTTGTTCTCTGATATGCAAAGAATCATGTTCTTCTCTGTTTCCATAAGTCCTAACTAGGGGTGGACATGAACTGGCTGACGAACCAAAGTTTGTCATGAATTTTGGCCTGGAGTTTGTGAACTGAAGAACCAGGACATTCATGGTGGTTTGTGATGGTGCATGAAGACTGTATACCCCTGCTTTCTGCTCTTTATGAGAAACAGTCAGCCATTTTAACCCTGCTTTCAGCTCCCCGCGGCTTTTCATGGGAGCAGAAAGCAGAGTTTAAATGGCTCCGAGCCATTTAAACCACCACTAGTTTCTGCTCCCTACGGCTATCTGCTGGGAGCAGAAGACTGGGGATTAAATGGCCCTGCTTTCTGCTCCCCAGGAGCAGAAAGGTTTAAATGGCTCCGAGCTGTTTAAACCGTGCCTTTACTTTCCCGTGGCTTTTCATGGGGAGCAGAAACCGTGAGGAGCAGAAAGGAAGTTAAAATGGAAGGGGTGAAGTGCCTTTCCAGGGGCACTTTGCCCCCACCTTTCGTCTGGTTGCAGTCCGTCGCAGCCAGCAGAAAAGTGAAAGGGAAGTTCCTTCCCAGGAGATCCCGCTTTCTCTGGCCAGGTCCCCCTCTCTCCCTTCCTGGGAGATCCCCCCTTTTCTCCTGATGGCCAGGAGAAAGGTGGAAGGGAAAACAACCCAAAACAGTTGCATGGCGGGTAGGGCCTCCTTGCCACACAGCTGTTTTTCACATTGTTTTGCAGTCCTTTTAAAGTTTAAAGTCTGCCCAAAGTTTTAAAGTTTAAAGTTAAAAAAAAAAAAAGTTTAAAGACTGCCCAAAACAGCTGAGCAGTGGGAAGCAAACTGTTCCCTGCCGCTCAGCTGTTTTCCAGGCTTTCTGCAAATCCCATTTAAAGGGACTGTGGTCCCTTTCAACAAGGTTTGCTGGGGGATGAACCAGTTTGGTTCATAAACAAGCCTCCTGGTTTGGGGTTCAGGTCAGAGTTCAACCACAAACCAAACCACATTTTCCCAGTTCATGTCCATCCATAGTCCTAACTAGTCTTCCCATTAAGTAGTGTAAAGGTGACTGCTGCAAATTATGGATTTCAGAGATGGCACTACTTTCCTTCACACAACTTCCCTCTGCCAATCATTAGAAACAAATGAGCAAAATGAACATTTATTGCTAACTGGAAACCCTTGTAGACTTTTTGCATGAAACAGAAAAACACGAAGTGATTATTTACAGTTTTGAAGATTAAGAGGAGGAAAAATAGATTATAGATAGAGGTCTTTTATGTAGCTATAGAGAGGGTGAATAAACTAAGTTGTATCAGTTGTAGATGAAAATCGCAATATGCTCAATTTTGCTTTTTTTTCTTTATCTTTTATGTCTTTTTTAATTCTATTCTTTGTTTAAGAAGTCTTTGAGCATATACAAAATATCCAATTTTACCTCCCAACTCCACACCTAAGATTCTTTTTTTTTTTATGCCCCCCGGAGAGGATTTTTTATTGCATTTTCTAAAAACTACAAACTACAATGAAAAAAAGGGAAAGGGTCGTCTACATCTAGGGAGAAAGGAAAGAAAACCACTACTAACTAAAACCCCAAGTATAGGAGATCATTACAACAGCTTATATAAGTCTTAATCTAAGATGCTAGTATTACATTGAACATAGTCGATTAAGCTAAATTATTTATCTTTTTAACCATTTTTTAACTGTTTAAAGACAACCCCAAGAGCATCATTTACAATAAATGCTTTAAGGCACCATTCAGAGTTCTTCAGCCTTCACTTTGCTATATCTTTTCTAATCCTCAATTGGTATTCTAGTTTAGGGACAGCCGCCCCCTTTTCTGAAGCAGAGTTCTCCATTTGCAATTGTAAAAGTTGAAATTCATCCAAAGCTTGCTTCTTTTCCAGCATTTGCACCTTTTTCTTAACTTTTTTAGAGTTGGCATCCATTTCCTTTACTTTCTCAGCTGTTTGCTCTGTCTTTTTTGTAGTTTCAGACAGTTGGAGCTGCTGAGCTGCAAAGTTCTGGTTTAAAGTTGTCAGCTGTTGATAGATGTTAGTCATCTGATCCAGTAGAGGGCGAAAAGAGCCCTCCAAAAGCTTAGAGAACTCAGTGGTCTCTTTCGGCTGTGGGCTCATGCTCCCCGGTAGTTTTACTTTTTCTTGTTTTTCTCCGTTTTTTTCCACGCCATTTTTATGGATTGTTTACTTTTGTATAAACTTGCTAAAGTCTCTGAAATTCGCCCATACACTTATCCGTGCTCTGGTAAGTTTCTTAAAACAGATTTCAACGCATAAACTTCCGCTACCCCCCCCCCTTGTTAGATCGCTTTTTAGTTTATGCATGTGGGAGGGGCCCCTCCCGTGCTCGCTTTTCTCACTGTTCCCAGGGGAGGGCTTTCTTTTTAAATTGCTGGAATTTCGCTTTTACTCGACTCACTGTTCGTTGTTGGTCATAAGACTTTGCTTAAAGTCCGTTTAAAATGCTCGATCTCCGACGCTTGTCCTGGTCAGCAGCTCTAGTTCCATTCGGATGCATAGCGGCAGGACCGTCAGGGTGGGAGAGCGCCTCAATTCCCCAGCAATGCGCTGGTGAAGAGGCCACCCTCCAAAAGCCCCATGGCTAGGAACCTTTTGCAAAGGCTCTGGGGGGGTGGGTGGCGAACAATCGCCCCCCCTAACTGCTAGCGCGCAGATTGCACCCCCAGGAGGTCTGGGAGGTGCGTCCGCCAGCGTGTCACCATAAACCGGAAGTCCTCCACCCCTAAAATTCAAAGTGTATACTCCCTTGCTCTGTTTTCTGTTCTGACCCCTTACCACCATTTATAGCACAAACATTTGTATTGACTGGTTCCTTAAAGTATCACATACAAAGAGGTAAGGAGAAGGCAAATGCCCAGATGGTGTGCTGGGCAAAGTTTAAAGGTGGTTTCCTGAGAGAGATCTTCATAAGCCTTCAGACTGTCCTGTCAAGGATTGTTAAAGATTTCTGACAGAAGTACAGATGCTTACGATGGGTGCATTCATTCAGTTTATAACTTCATGCTGTGAGTCAGTAAAAATCAGTTCATTGGGGCAATTCAGACATCATATCAAACTGTAGCTTAGAACCCAGGCATGGTCAGTCTGGTTGTCTGTCTTTCATTTTTATCCTCACAACAATCCTGTGAGTTAGATTATGCTGACAGAAAGTGATTAGCCCAAGGTCACCAAAGAGCATCATGGCAGAGTGCAGATTTGATCTCTGGTCTCTCAGATTATACTCCCATACTCAAACCAGTATACCACATGAGCTCTTTTATTTGGTCTAAAATTGCTTGTCTTTTTTTCATTTTCTGTTTTCTCAGCACTGCAGTCTGCAGGTGCAGTAGCTTTTAGAAACCAAGCCACAACCACAACTATGGTTTGCCAGTTCAGGCATCAAACCAAGCTATTGTTAGCAGAAGGCATAGGGTGCAAACTCACTTCAAACGATCATTCCCTAGTGGCACACAAACTCTGTTCCCAACTCAGATACAATTCCAACATTTAATTTTAACTGTATTTTAAATGTCTTTAGGAAAATACATTTGTGTTGTTTGGTTGGTTTCAGAAACTAAATTTGCGTAGTAATTTACTTCATTAGTCTCTTCTCTAATCATGCTTGGGATGGGGAAGGAATAAATAAAATGTGTGCTTTTGTCGTTATTTGTCTTTGAAAGGTTAAGTTGTTGACCAAGGAATTGGAAGCTTTGAAAGATGCTGGGATGAAAGCAGCAGAATCAATGAAAGTGGCAGAGGCAGCCAATTTGGAGCTGGAAAAAGAAGTCAGATGCAAGGAGTGGGAATTAAAGGATCTTGCAGCTGTAAAAGATGCTCAGTAGTGTATTTTTCCTTTGAGATTTAAGAGAAGCTTCTTTTTAGCTCACCTCTTTTTTCTTTCCGCTAATTTGAGCCTTTTCATGTCTGCAAAAGCAAAATGTGTGTGTTGTTTTCCTTTAGAGTCACATCTGGCATAACCGTGGCTCACGTCACAATTTTTACAGTGCACCTTAATGTACCTCAAAGTTGCACAGTGCTGTTTTCCAGTGTCTCTATTGCCTATGTGCTTTGTTGTTATGCTCTTTTAATCGCTCTCAAATTAGATATGAGCCTTTTGTTTACATAATAAGGGGGGGGGGTTGTTATCCAGTATCAAAACATTACTCCCAATGTGGCTGCTAGTATGGTTTTCTTTAGTCTATTACAACTTTTCTTGAATACTCAGATCTTCTTTTGTGGTCTCTGTGCAGTCCCACACATGGGTTGGGTGCCTGCGCAGGCGTGCAACCCATATATGGTACTGCACAGATGACCATTCAAAGATAATCAGTTACAGGTAAGCAACCTGTTTTTTTGCAGAGACATGCATGATAGTACATTTCTATTAAATCAAAGGGCAATTGCACACACTGATGCTGCAGATCTACAAAACTGTGCAAGGAACAGTGCCCCCCCCCCCCCCGCAAAAGCAGTTACTCATGAACCGAGTAAAAAAAAGGATCATCTGCAAATAAGAGTGCCTTCTTTGCCAAAATAAATGAAGAAAGGCAGCAAGGGCAGGGCAAGGCAAGACAGGCAACAAGACAGATGGCATATAGTGCATACGTCATAACCAGAAGACTGAGGATGGGTTAACTCAGTGCAGCAATACATTTCTGAGTTGTGTTATCTTTTACTGGAATAGTGTACATCTTTTCAGAGATGTGTTATGTAACATTCCTCACAATCCTTATGTGACTTCAACATGACCCGGAAGTGATGTAGGCCCGTCAGGGCCTTTGGGGCAATGCTCTGGTTTTTGGGCAAAAATTCTATGGTAGAAGCTAATTCTGGCATAGAGTATTTGCCCCAAAACCAGAGTGTCTCCCCAATATGCCTATGTCACTTCTGTGTCACATTGAAGTCACGTGGGCATGTTGCTGAAACATGCAATGAAACTCCCTGCTCCCAGGAAGCCCCCCCCCCATCCCCTGCCAGCTTCCCAGAGGAACCTGGCAACACTACTCACAAGTTTACTTAGTAAATTGGATTAGGTGGTAATTCAAGAGTTGCAGTGTTGTTTCTTAAAGAAAATAATTTTAAAAAAATCAGCTCCACTTTTTAGACTTTTAAAAATGTATGGATCACACATTTTAAGAATTGTCAATATAATCAGATTTAGTGGAATCATGTTTGGTTGATGCTTCATTGCTCTCGCTTTACAAACCTATGCTAAATCACACAAAAATCAGGAACTGCCACCACCTACTGGTTTAAAATGCAGTAGGTCTGTTGTAGCTTGACACACCTATGATCTGCAACTCTTCCAGTTTCTAATCTCTGATCACCCAGCTGCATTACAAGATTTTGATGTACTTTCTCAGTAACTTGGCCAAAATAACTAAAATTAGCATAGGGTAAGAGAAGCTTAGTAGAAAGCTCCCAGCTCAGAATGCTCAAGTTTACTTAAACAATAAACTGAATTTATTAACAAAAAGAACATACAACTGAGTCAGTAAAACCGATATAATAAAATTGTTCTAACTTTTAAAACTTTCCCTAACCAGTGTAATTGGCAAGTAGGTGATATGGCTACCGCAGAAGTATGACAAAAGATGTCTTTGATTAGCAATCTCAGTGTCTCTCTGCCTGCATGGCAGAAGATACAGCATGGCATCTGAAGATTCTTAACAAAAGATTTGGCTGGATATAAAAATTTTGGCAGTGAAATTGATGTGAAAAATGTTGCTGTAGAAATAGTGGTGATAATTACAAGAAAATAGTCTTTTGGAACTGTGTTTCTAATAATAATGAGTTATGATTGCTACAAGGTAATCCATTGATAGATACCAGCATTTGCAGTTGCAAATTTTAATTGTACTCCTGAACCTG
This sequence comes from Gekko japonicus, assembly GCF_001447785.1. Taxonomy (NCBI): domain Eukaryota; kingdom Metazoa; phylum Chordata; class Lepidosauria; order Squamata; family Gekkonidae; genus Gekko; species Gekko japonicus. The sequence continues at coordinate 713,858 of NW_015172015.1, read as the reverse complement.
ACCCACAAAAATATTATAATTTTGGGGGTTTGAGGCTTGTCCACATGACAGCTTCTCTCAAATCTGTATCCATGGAGTGGGAATGAAGAATACGCAGAATGAAATGCAGTAAGAGTGTTGATGTAAATATATACCTTAAGCCACCATTCATTACAACAAGATTCTGTAATGGGTCCCCAATCATTATGAGCCTACAGGCACCTTTGGAATTCTGACATGGTGTGGTGGGTGCAACCACAAAATGGCTTCTGTAGGAGGCGGAGTCTGTCAACCACAAAATGGTGGCTGCAGGTGCAGGGCCAACCACAAAACATGAGGAAGTGAGGTCATGCATAACTCTAATAATAACTCTTCAACATTTCAAGCAGAAACTCTGTTTAACAGGATGCCTTTGAAAATTAACATATTATTTAAAAATATTGTCTTTCATACACACTGCTTACCTTCAGTCACACAGTAAAGATCCTTGTGCCGTGGTGGCAGCTGCAACTTTTACAATATCTTTTAAAACTTTTAAAAATGTGCTGTGGTGGCAGCTGCAACTTGAAGTAACTTTTAAAATATCTGCATAGCCAATTAGAAGTGCTGATGGCCAAGAGGCCCACCTGGCCCCACCCACTTTCTAAAAACACTTGGGCACCAGGAAAGGTATGGGCACCACATTGGAGACACCTGTTCATATGATCCTTTAGCATACTTATTTCTGGGGACATTTTTTTCTCTAGTAGGGCAAATTTAAATTGCTTTCTGATCTCATCCTATCTTTTAAAATTATTCCTTGAATATTATTTTTCTTTAGACTTTATCCTCATTCTAAGCATTGTCTGTTTGCATATAATACGGTATATTTTCCTCCAATACCTACCTATTCAGGATACAAGATTTAGAAAGGAGACTTGATTCAGTGCAGTTGAGCTGGAAAAAAGAGAGAGAACTATCTGAAAGAAAGTGAGTACTTTAAAGAGATGACATTATATTTTACGTGTACTGTATTTCTTGACAATGTCATAAAAAGCTGTAACTTGCAGGCATTTTCTACACATAACCATATAGGAGTTTTGATGTAGCTGAAAGATTTCTGCCTTCAGATTATGATGATGTCTTAGTGTGTGGGAATACACATGTTCAGTACATGTGGTTTAATTCTTTTTTCATATAAAACTTTATGTGTCTGTAAATGAATATGAATAGATCTGTGTTTGCATTTTATTGCCATTGGACACTTTGTATTACAATCATATTGTTTTCTTTTTAGGTCTGGGCGCTGGGGCTTTAGCTTCTTCTTTTTTTTGCAAGCATTACTTTGTACTGTTACCAAATCAGCAAGCAGCTACCTCTAATTCATGTTCCTTTCCCCCCAGTCCACTTGTAAACACATTGACAATGAGCCAGTAACCATAAGACTAGCTCTGCATGGGTAATGTGTATTTGCACTTCAGTTTGGGCAAAAAGAAAGTCTTACAGAGGAATTATTTCAAATGCTGTTTGTGATATGAGAGTCATATTTGAGTAATGTTCTGCTAGGTCAGTCGTCGTTTGTCCAAGCTAAAGAGTCCTAACCTCTTTAACCTTTCTTCATAGAGAAGGTGTTCCATTCCCTTAATCAATTTAGTTGCCCTTTCCTGCACCTTTTCCAGTGCTAGAATATCTTTTTTGAGGTGTGGTGACCAGAACTGTACACAGTATTCCAAATGAGGCTGCACCATAGATTTATACAAGGGCATTATGATTTGTTTTCAATCCCCTTCCTAATAATCCCCAGCCTAGCATTTGCCTTTATTGAAGTCCCACGCTGAGTCAACATCATCAGTGAGTTATCTATGACAGCTCCAAGATCTCTCTCCTAGTCAGTTACCACCAGTTCGGACCCCATCAGTGTTCATGTCTCCCTGTTCATGTCTCCCAGGCACGGAGGGGGGGGGTCAGTTTGTACCATAAATATGGTATATGGGGAGAGGGTGCTTAAGCATTCTCCCCCTTGTGCTTTTTTCCCAACCTGAAATGTCTCCTGGGGAATGTTAACATAAGGTTTCCTAACGGGAAAAATGGCTCCACCAAGACCATTTAGGGTTGGGAATATGTTTTAAGCACCCTTTCCCCATATACATAGTCCAGATCAGGCCAATCCAACCTGGGGGTATACCCTAGAAAAATGTACTGGGCACTGCAGTTATGTTTCCCATTTTCTGACAAATTACCAAAACAGTCAAATGTCATAAGCTTGTAAAATGCACATTGCTGACATCTTTCTGTCTACACAGTAGAGGTGTGCATTCAGTCTACCCAAGCCTTAAAAAACTAAGAAAAATACATTACCAGTATTTTCCAGATATTTTTTTCAGCTGGATATAGATAGCTGGTATTTATTCAGCTATCATAAATAGCCAAGCCCCCAAATCCTGAAAATATTCTGGATTTTTCGGGACTACCAGATACCCATAGTTAAAGTGCATTTAAAGGGCTCTCAATTGTATTAAATGCCTTCGGAGTGAACTCTCAGCTTAGAGAAGGCATTTAAAGGGACTGTGATTCCTTTAAATGCCTTCTTTTCATCAGTGGAGGATGGAGGGCAGGAGAAGCGAGCCCAGCCAGGACAGGAGCTCCTGGGATTCACTTCTCCAGCAGCCCAGTTTAAATAGGACTGCAGGAGAAGCAAGCCCAGCCAGGATCGGCTGTGCCACATGGAGCAGCTCCTGGGGCAGGCTTCTCCTGCAGTCCGGTTTAAAAAAGTGAGCCTAGCCAGGATCTGCAGGAGAAACTCTCAGCCCCGGAAGCCTCCCCCCCACACACAGATCCTGGGGCCATCTTCTCCTGCAGCACAGTTTAAACCACACTGCAGGAGAAGCCAAGCCAGCCCCAGGATCAAGGTGGCTTTTTTTTCTTCTGGGATTTTTCTTCTCGGGTCTGAAAAAAATCAGGATTTCCAAAAAATCCCATATCCGAATACCATACCAGTAATGGGATTCGGGATTTTTCAGAGATACTGAAATTTTTTCAGGTCGAATAGACCCGAACCAAAAAATACCAAATAAAACAAAATTGCACACCCCTACTACACTATTTTGTAGAGAGGAGGAATAGGAAAATAACATATCTTAGTCGTGTTTTTTTTAAAAGATTTAGATAATTCTGAAATAATTTTTGATATTAAATAGGAGGGATTAAAAAAACTTATAGATTCTATTGAAATCCTCAATTTGGTAATCCATTTAAGCACTTGAAATAAGTACAAATTGCTGTTGGAGGAAGATGCATCCCCACCCATGATTTATTTATTTATTTATTATTTGTTTGATTTGTATCCCGCCCTCCCCAGTAGTGGTTTAACAGTGTTAAGGAAAGAAGATCTCCAGTTCAGCCAGCTTGCTTTTAAGGGCTTCCAGCTGCATGAAATTAAAATTTAATTTAATTTAATTTTTAATGATGTGCCTGTTTGTCTAATTTTTTTGAAAAGACATGCAGCAATTGATCGTTTGGCCAGGGAAAAGGATACAAAACTCAGTTCCATGAAAGAGGCCCATGTTGAACAAATGCATAAATGGGAGAATCAAATCCGAGAACTACAGATAAACGGGGAAACTTTGGAAATAGAACTACATCAGGCTGAACAGAGGTATACAAATTCCCTGAGAGAGAAAGAGGCTGCTGTTGAAAAGTAAGTGTGACTTGATCTTAGATTGGTTTCTTATTTGATTTTACTGTGCATTAGCTGTACTTTTGTAGGCATGCAAGGATGTTATTTATTCATATGCATTAATGTTCATGTCTAAGTATCTATTTTCAGGTGTTGATAATATGTCAGCGAATGGTGCAATCCCAAGCAGAATTGCACCTTTCTAAATCTATTGAAGTCAATGGGCTTAAAGGATGTAACTCTGTTTAGGACTGCACTGTAAAAATGGCAGGATTTTCAATATGGGGCCTAAATATTCTGCAGCGGATGTCTTCATATGACATGTTGCAGTTAATGTACTGAGCTAGGGGAGTCTTCACATTATCCCAAGGCCTGACCTTAATAGTATTTTATTTCCAAGTTTCTGTGTTGGGAAATTAATATTTTGTTTTAAAGGGATGCTGAAGTTTCCCACAAGATGGGCATGGGTCCAGAGCACACATAGTGGTCCGCACACTTCCAAGGACCCTATCAGCATCTATAGGCAGGGTCAGTCTGAAACTAACTATAACAAAAGGAGAAGCACGCATTTCTGACACTACATGTACCGGACCTGCAATCAACTTTGCCAGCATTTTGTAATGGTAAGAGTGTGGGACTCTAATCTGTAGAAGTGGGTTCCCCATTCCTCCACATGAAGCCTGATGGGTGACCTTGGGTTTTCAAGTCACCAACCACTTTAAACAATTGAGCTGGATAAGATTCTGCTGATCAATAGTGACAGAGAAGAAAGTCTTCTTCGCTGCTATCACCTCATAGGCTTGCTTTATGACGTCCTGTGTCTGATTCATCACGAGTCTTCTGCCAGCATCGCTCTAGTTGTCTTCTAGTCTGCTTTATGTTGCCCAGTTTTCTGGTAAACCATGGAGCTGGGCGCCTCACAGAGCATGGAAAAGGACACCAATAAGAAACTCTTTTTATGGCACCAGTCAGCCCATCATTCTATGCAGTTACAAAGGCCTTTACATTGTCACTCAGGAAAAATGCTCAGGAAAGCAATTCATAGTAACAAATCAGGGGGGGAACAACAAACAAAAGGAAGACCTGGGAATATGTATCTTTTTGACTGATGTTTATTATTAGTTTCTAATATGTACATTTTTAAGCATTCAGTTTTAATGTATACAGAAAAATGAAAGAGATGGCACAGTGCAGATATTCCTGGTGTCATGAGCAGTGCTCCCTCTAAGCTGAGTTAGTGTGAGCTAGCTCACAGTTTTTTAGCCTCCAGCGCACACATTTTTGTCTTAGCTCAGGAAGGATGGCTCCAAAGCAAACTAATTTATGCAGTAGCCAAATCGCTCGCTCACAACTTTAATGCCAGTAGCTCATGAAGTGGAATTTTTGCTCACAAGCCTCTACAGTTTAGAGAGAGCATCTCATGAGCCATTGAAAAACTCACACAGTTCTGCATTAGCATAGGAGCGTCTTTTGGCCTTTGATGCACAGTATCAGTACCAAATCATTTCCAGCTAACATTGAGACACGGCTCATTAATGACAGCCCTAACGTGCTATTATAATGGAGCATGACTGCATGAGACTTCTGAACTGACTTCTTTGATATATCTTGGGCTTTAAACTTGAGGACACTTGTCAGCTTTTAAGTTCTGAGAATAGCCTGAGCTTGTGGCCTTTAATGAAGAGGGATTAACTGAAAATGTATATCATGTGCAGTTACAGTGCCTCTTCAGGATTCTGGGTCAAGTTGCTAACAATTCAAAGTAGTTAGTATAGTACAAGTTTTCTATTAGGAATACACTTCCTAAAAGTAGTATATATTGCTTTTCAGTTGAACAGCCCTGTTTCTCTGTTCAGAAATGCCACATAAGAACATTGTAGCTGTTCACTACTGAGTGATATAGGGCTGTACTGTCTTATCTCAAGGGAAAAGCCTCTCCCATATGCTAAACAAAGGTCAAATGTAAATTTAGATGTATTAGTCAATCTGTAATTTAGCCTTTTGCTGGTTATATATTTTAGAATTATACTTGGAGACTTGGATATTGTTCCTGTCCTATTAATTAAAACAGATACAAATTGTACCCTTGTTCTTCATTTATATATTAGTTTGATTGATGTCCCTCTATAAATGCAACTAGGAAGAGTTACGTGTTCTGTACCTCAAACCTAAACATATTTGCCCTAGTGTACAGTTCTTTGTGCACACAAAGGAGAATTCCTTTGAATACAGGAATGTACATTTATTTCTGGAGGTCAGTTTATAGGAATCTACATTAATTTCATTGGAGTCCAATCTGCTTGTCATGCAAAGAGGTGTTCATATGAATTCTTCCTTGTGTGGATGCCAAAACCAGCTTTCTCTTTGGTGTGGCTTGAGCAGCCCATACTAATAATGCAGTCCTCTGTAGTTACTCAAGTCTGCCCGTTAATCTTGGTGATCTTAGACCAGAATAACTGTAAATGACCTATGACAGTATATTTGGAAAGGCAGTATATTTGTTTTTAAAATAAATTATACCTCCAAGTAAATAGGATCATGGTGTTAATCACACAAACATGATTCTTTTAAAAATTAGAAAGCAAATTGTGAGCCTAAACCACCAGTGTTTAGAACAGTTTCCATTTCTGAAGTGTGACTTTCTTACTTCTAACCCTCTTATTGTGTAGTTTGAAATTACATTTGCAAATGCTGTTCTTTGATGTCCAAAATCCCTCAGAGGTAGAGATGTAAAATTTCTGGAAATTTTGAAGCTCGGAAAAAACCCCGTTTTTTTCCGGGGGGGGAATGGAAATTTTTGGAAAAATTGAAAAAAATGCTACATTAGCACTTATTTTTTCTTTTCCAGATTGAAAGTCATTCTGTTACTTTAGGAACATAAAATATGGCTATGGACGTTTTTACTTGGCATGAAATTATCACAACTAGCATATTAAAAATATAGTGTATCCAAACAATTATTACAAACAGAATACCCACCCACATGCAAAAACAAAACTGAAACCTTTTTCTTTTCTTGTGACAATAGCACCTCCTAAAGGAAGAAATGCATCTTGTTCTTGCATTGGAGAGTTCAGTTTGTAACCGAGGACTTGCTTGTCCTCATTGCACAGAACTTAGATCAATCTGATACCATACATATTTTTTAGAAATGATTTGGAAAATATTTGAACACCTTGTCTTAAAATATTTTATTCAGCATGTTAAAATAAAATGTTCCATAATCAATTTCTTTTCTTTTTTCAATTTTTCCAATTTTTCGGAAAAAAACAAAAAAGGCTTCAGGGAAAAAATTGTTTTTTTCTGAATTTTTCTGGGTTTTTTTCCGGGTCTTCACATCTCTACCCAGAGGAAGCATTTAGTGGAGGCATTTCAGGCAGCAGTGAGACAGGGGAGGCAAAACGTTGGCAGAAATCCATCTGTTTATGGAAATGCTTCAGGGGATCCAAGCCAGTATGGTATGTTCAGCAACTTTACTAGCAATAACTTGAAAAGACTAGACGAAATCTAACCAAGTTTGTCTGGCGTTGTAAAGGTACTAACTGTAACTAAACTCTTATCAAAAATCAGTCAGTGCACCAGACAATAACATGTCACAGTTCCTTTGAAAATGAAAAATGGTTCCAGAGTTAGTTGTGTAGATTGCTGGGCAGTGAATTTAAACTTAGGGTGTGCACCCAAACCCCTACATGCATCCTCATGCTTTCTATAGTGGACTTCTCAGCTCCCCTGTTCATCAGTAGCCCCCCATGTTGGTGTGGCACCCAGTGGGGGCAGAAATAAATATTACCTTCCATATGCACACAGGTTCTTTCTGGTCACACATGGGAAGTGCATGGATGGGTGGGCTGGGCCATATTTTCTACCAGGCATTGAAAAGGCAGCAATACAATATACAGTCTGCTGAAATTCCTTGAAAAGAAGTTGAATTGAAGAAGCCCAGGTATAGCAGGCAAAAAGTATACTGAAGAATTTGTAAAAGATAAAGGTTTCCCTTGCTCAAAAGCCAGTCAAGTCCGACTCTAGGGTTGCGGTGCTCATCTCCGTTTCAAAGCCAAAGAGCCAGCGCTGTCCAAAGACGTTTCTGTGGTCATGTGGCCGGCATGACTAAACACCGAGGCGCACGGAACGCTGTTACCTTCCCACCGAAGTGGTACCTATTTATCTACTTGCAATTTCTTGCTTTCGAACTGCTAGGTTGGCAGGAGCTGGAACTAGAGACGGGAGCTCACTCCGTCATGTGGCACCCTGGGTCTCGAACTGCTGAACTACCGACCTCCCACAGCCTGAAGTTCAGCGTCTTAACCACTTGAGCCAGCGCAGCTCCGAAGAATTTGTGGCAACTGCTAATTAATGAATAAGTAAAAATAATTTTTAGTAGCATCTGTACCTTAGGCACTTAAAATGAAGAATATATGCAGCACACACAGGCAAACTGATGTGGTAGAAAATGCTTTACTTTTTTTTTAAAAAATCATGCTTTACCAGCAGGGGTCGTTTTGTAGAAAAAGAGCTAGGGGAACTCATTAGCATATGCCACACCCCCTGCCATCACTGGAAGTGTGTCATAAGGCCAGGGCCGGATTTAGACTTGTTGAGGCCCTAAGCTATACAAAAGCCAGAGGCCCCCTACTGTTTTAAATTACATCAGCTGGTCTCAGAAAAATTTAAAATATATACGCCTTTTTAATATTTGAAATCATTTTTTATATTGTGTTTTTATTTGAGGCCCCAGCAGATTGCGAGGCCCTAAGCTGTAGCTTATTTAGCTTATGCATAAATCCGGCACTGCATAAGGCCACACCCCCTGCCATCACCGGAAGTGTGTCATAAGGCCACACCCCCTACCATCACCAGAAGTGTGTCATAAGGCCACACCCACCACTCAGTCTTAGTCTTAAAGGTTAGTCTTAAAGGTGCTATTTGTTAGTCTTAAAGGTGCTATTTGAACTCTTGGACTATTTTGCAGCAACAGACTAACACAGCTACCTCAGGGAAGCTCCTGGATGGGGCTGGGAGTCCTAGCGGAGGCCACGTGGAGTGGCCTCGGCCAGGCAGAGGGGGAGATGCCAATTTACCCTCCTGCTTCTTCCTCCTTCTGCAACAGAATGAGGCTGGAAGCAGGGGGTGGCCGTAAGAAGGGGGCGGGGCTTCGCCATGTGCCCACTCCGCCCCCGGGGCCCCAATCCGAGCCCTGGCGAGGAAGCCCCGCGAAGACTTACAGAGCAAGACAACACAATGCATGAATCCAACCTGGATGTTACTAAGGCATAGATAACTGTTGCAAGATTGCATTTTTCCAAGATATGTCCGTTTAGTGTTACCAACTTAACTTGGTAAAAAGGGCACTTTGAACCTCAGATGTCACTTGCTATCATGAATAAGAGTGGATCTAAAAGCACTTCCATACTGTAAACTTTCTGTAAAGGGGAGTGACTCCCCATCCAGAATAGGCTGAATATTGTTTCTAGGGTTTACCAACAATACGTCTTCTCTGGGATTAAGCTACAGGTTTATTAGTTCTCATCCATCCCATACTGATTCAGGGCATTCTCCACCACATCTGGTGTAGATGAAAAGAAGAAATGCAGCTGAGGATAATCAACATGCTGGTTACTTCTCACTCCAAATGCAATAGTTCGTGTAGATATTAAATAACGTTGAAGAGAAAATGGAACACTGCAGCAGTCCATGTTATTAATGCTGTGGGGGTGAAGCAGAAGTCTTCCCTCCATCTCCGTTAGGAATCAACACTCCAAATAGGAGTGGGAGTGTAGGAGCATGATGCTTCTACCTCCCATTCCAGATATCTGTTCCAGAAGAATGCCATGGTTGATGGTATCAAAAACTGCAGAAATTGCAGAATCAGAGTTACATTCTCCCTGTTCTTCTGGCAAAAAGTTGTTAACAAGATTGACCCAAGTAGTTTCAGTTCTAAAACTGAGCTGTTTCAGGTTCTAGAACGTCAGTATTGTGGCAGAACAACTCAAGTAATTTTTGGACCACATAATATTTGCTCCAGATAATTAGCACAGGCTATTAGCCTGCATAGTTACTTCCCATTTCCATCTGTGAGAGGAACCTGATTTGAGCACAATGGGGAACTGTGCAATGTGCAAAGCAGTTGCTCTCGCATTACCTTATATCTACCTTCATGTATAGTATAAGGAGTAGGGAATAAGAAATAAGATTACCCTATACCAGCTATAAAAAAGTCTAAGCTCTTTTTCATGCAGTGCACTTACTTCATGGAATTAATTGCCACCAGATACTGAAAAGTTCAAAAGAGTTTTAAAAATGAATTCAATATAACAATATAACAAAAGATTGCTCTAGCAATGGCAGTTTTATCTCAGTTGATTGGGCATGTGTGATGTACATGAAAGGACAAGCATAATTAAGAATGTGAATCACTTTGTCAATTAAAACTGGTATATAAATAAAGTACTAAACAACATAGATCAAGATGGGTAGCTGTGTTAGTCTGTAGCAGTAGAAAAGAGTCCAGTAGCACTTTAACGACTAACAAAATTTGTGGTAGGGTGTGAGCTTTTGTAAATTAAGCAAACTCCAGAGCACAACGGAAGACAAGAGGGCCTGGCGTGATGTGCGAAGAGTCGGACTTGACTGTGCGACTGAACAACAAAAATGAGCTTTTGTGCGTTACTGCTCAGTTCTTCAGATCTGAAGAACCGAGCAGTAACTCATGAAAGCTCATACCCTACCACAATTTTTGTTAGTCTTTAAGGTGCTACTGAACTCTTACTCTTTTCTACTACTAAACAACATAGTAATTGTTGCTCTTAAATCTTCATTGGATGCTGTTTGAAACCGCTGTTCCTGGTTCCTAAAACAGGTAGAGGTCTATGCTCCAGTATCTGGTTTGCCACTTCATATATTCTTTAAAGCTAGAGTGTATTGTTGTTTTTATTCTATTTATAGTGAAAAATGTATAGCGGTAGTGAGCAACATGTCCTAGATCCTCCCACTAAACCATTGGAAGTTGCCAGTAGAACCCAGGTCTCCTATGTCGATTCTGTAAGCCATGCTGTAAGCAAAGCTTCCTGAATGGTGCATCTATATATAGATTTAAGGGAAACTATATCCTGTTCCCTAAACCAAGAGCATACTGAATATGCTGAATGGAAACGACAGATCAGGTGGAAGGTATCAGCTGTATAATGGGAAAATATAGTCTCCATAATGGATACTTCCAGAGCCAGTCCCTGCACTTGTATGATTCCTCCTCTACTCCACTCATGTGAACAAGTGAATGCCAGAACTGATCTCTCCTTTGCCGTCCGTTAATGTTGGAGAAATAGCCCTATTCGCTTGTCCTTTTAGAGTTCTTCACTTGGAATGTTAATTTATTCTAAGTGCAGGGGAAACTGCTGTATGAATACTCTATTTCCATTGCAAATGCCTCTATGAATGCAACAAAAGCTACATGGAGACTTTGCCTTGTATAAGTAATTGTAATTTACATCAAAGGTCCCTGGGTGAGAATCAGTACTGGATTGATACTTTCATTAATTTATTTTTTTGATTTTTCAGTTTTCTGGAATCCCAAGGCACAGATAATTGGATCTCCTTAAATTTGGCAAGGTAAAAAGGTAAAGGTTTCCCTTGTTCGAAATCCAGTCAAATCCGACTATAGGGGGCGGTTCTCATCTCCGTTTCCAAGCCAAAGAGCCCGCGCTGTCCGAAGATGTTTCCGTGGTCATGTGGCCGACATGACTAAATGCCAAGGTGCACGGAATGCTGTTACTTTCCCACCGAAGCGGTACCTATTTATCTACTTGCAATTTCTTGCTTTCGAACTGCTAGGTTGGCAGGAGCTGGGGCCAGAGACAGAAGCTTACTCCGTCACACAGCAGTAGAGTCTCAAACTGCCGAACTACAGACCTTCCGATCTGCAGTTCAGCATCTTAACCTCTGAGCCACCGTGGTCCCTATAAATCTGGCAAACTGCATCTTAAAAATAATGCATATGTGGTTGCATACTGGAGAATATATGGCTAGTGTGGATTGAAGAAGTCTATTTTGCTCCTCTTTTTCTTTTTTATCACCTACATCAGGAACCCATTATCTTAAAGTTTTGTTTACTCAGATCCATTGTATATTTCTGATATTTTGCTGTCATTGCTTCAATTCATTTAAGTTTCTGGTTTTCTAAATGCTTTGCATGCCCCTCAGGGGCATGAGACTGAACTTCTGCATATCAGTTTTTGTTTTTTGTTTTACTCAAAGTGGAAACCCCACAAATTTTATCAAGGGTGTGTACTATTTTGTATAGACTTGAACAACAGCTAAAGGCACTGCAATCAAGCTGGGATTCTCAAGTAGCTCAGATCTTCAGGGAGACCATTTCAAAAGACCTTCGGATTCAAATACTGCAAGAAGAAGAGATGAAATTGAGAGCACAAGTGACTAGCTTACTGCAAGGTACTGAAAGGTAAATAGCTTTGAGTGACTGATAGCTAAACCTTGATTTTATCAGGACCCTTCTGCCATTGACAGTCTTCATTGTCAATATCACAATATCCTGTCTTACATAAAAATGGGGTTAGAGGGGAGTGGTAAGAAGGGAGAATGGTGACCACAGAGGGGAGTCTAAGGCAAGGAAAGTGCAGGGAAAACTGCCATGGGAATGCTCCAGCAGTGAGAGAACCATCACTGTATGGAAGTACCTCAGTTTCACAGTTACTCTCTCTAGCATTACTTGCTAGTTCCTCATCAGAGTGGTGATTACAAAATCCACTCCATCATATAAGAAGGAGACATGTTGGTATGGTAATAGCTGAGATGAATTCATAACATATTTATTTTTTTAAAGTTTAGATTATTATTTATATATATATAAATAATATATAAATAATAAACCATTCCCTGGTTTATAGATCTCTGGAATAGATGTTCTCTCATTTTTCCTAGGGCTAATCCCCTGAAATATCTTAATTACAAACCTGAAACTGTCAAACTTTACTAATATTGTGTTGGCAATGGCATCCGTTCACTGCTATTAATTTTATGAAATAACAGTTTTGGAAATGGAAGATTTTCTACCCCAGGTCTCTGTCTGTTGGACGTGTCTGCTCTGGTCTGATATTTTGTTGGTTCACTTCTCTGTTAAAGCAAAATTTTACATTGTTTTGTAAATGTCTACATCTCTGACAAAATACCTAAAATAATAAACCACCAAATTATTTGAAGTCATACAAACCATTAACAACCATCCTTGTGTGGCTCTGTTTGTGCAGAAAGGTAGGATAAAAATGTAGTAAATAGTGTATTTTCAAAATAATTTCAGTGCTATTTGAAGCAATGCAACAAACAGACTCTTTTGGTGGAAGATTCTTTCTGAGCTGCACATGTGTGATGATACCTTTTTTTACAAATGTGGTTAATATTCCACACAAAGAGCACGGCTGGACTGAAGTTCTTTATCCTATAGACTATACACCTCAGTTGTAAAAGATTAAAGAAAAAACTCACAATTAAACATTCATTATATTGAATTTATTGACTTTAACTGAGAAGCTAAAAATACACACCTCATTTCTCCCTGTCTTAGGTATAAACAGCAGCTTTTACTAGCATCAGAGAGAGAAGAGGCTCTGGAAAGAGCTAAAGTGCAAATAGAGTTGGACTGGCGGAGACATTCTGAGAATGCTGAAAGAGATCAATGTCAAAAATCAGAGGCTCTGATACAAAGCCTGTTGACAGTTAGGGACCAGGTCGGTATTGCATCACATTCATTGCAGCTTAGCAAAGAGGGTTGGCATAGGCATCTTTTCGTGATGGGAGATCTGATTGTTTTTGAACTGTCCACTCTAACAAATATACAAGGTGTACCATGTTACTCTGGCATTCAGCACACACTTTCTGAAATATATAATGTCTCTATTGACTAGGGCAGGGGTGTCGAACTCGTTTGTTATGAGGGCCGGATCTCACATAAATGAGACTTTGTTGGGCCGGGCCATGTGTGTCATAAAATGTAATGCCAGGTAGCGGAGAGATAAACTTTATAAAGGACACAAACACAAAGGTTTTTTTTAACTTAAAATAAAAACATGCTTAAAACATTAGCACTCTTGCAATATTTTGTTTATTTAACAGCGTCTGATAACTGACACCTCTTGCTCTGAACTATTACATCAAAATGTCTGTGCTGTTGCAATCTTGAGTATGCTGTTCAGGTGTGTATCTGTAAGCTGCAAACCTACAATGACGCAACAGCAGCAGAACTGGAACAAGAAGCAGAAGACAGCCAGTTCTCCCTCTGAGGTGGAGGCCATCTTGTGGGTGATTCCCATCCATCATCAGGGAGGCAGGACTAAGTTCAACTTCTTCCTGTTTCCTTTGGTGGGAGTCACGCTTGGCTCAGTTCTTTTCCGGCCTCAGTAGGGAGAGCAGCTAGGTGTTGGATCTGCCTAACACCAACCTTGCTACAACTATCTGAAATAATTTTCTCTTCTAATACTCCTTCTTCTCTCTCTTACCTCTATAAAAAAACAAACAAACCTCTCTCTCTCTCTTCTACCTCGGTCCGTGGGAAATCGATCCCACAGGGACCAATTTATCTGGACGGCTCAGCCAAAATTTTTTAAAGTGGCTACTCAAGCCAGAGAAGAAGATTTCCTGTCCATTCAGGAGATGGATGCCGGCGGGCCCGCAGAGGATCGACAAGACGGCGGGAGGGGTGGCGCAGGCAGTACAATGCCTGCTGTAACAACTTTTTTTTTTGAATAAGCTTTATTCCCTCTCCTAAAAAGGAGAGATATTTCTTTTAAGTTCAAGAAATAGGGTGGGTATATAGCGGGATAAAGAAAAGAATGAGTGGTGTTATTTATATTAGTAAGTTAATCTGTTAGTACTCAAAGCTCTAAGTCCATAGTGTCCATCTTCGGTCGTCCTTCTGTTAGTCAATATTAAACAAAGTGTTTAATTTGTTAGTAATGTCCTTCTGATGTGGATTTTTTCCAAGTATAGTCCGAAAAATAAAATCAAAGTTTTTTAAACTTTGGGGTCCTTTCCTTTTTTGTCTCTCAAATTATATTTTGGTCCAATCGCTCCTTCATCTTCATCGTCTTTCACCTCTCCCTCTGAGCTGCTGTCGTCCACGCTTAATGTTGACATCCACTTGGCTAGTTCTGCTCCCTCTTCTTTGCTGGCATGCCTTTTCAAGAATTCTTGAGCCTTAAAGATAGAGTCAATTTTTTCTCTTTTGTCTTTGAACTTGAACGTCAGCCCTTCGGGTATCAGCCATTTATATCCTGTTTGGTGTTTTTGTAAGAAAATGGTCAATCCCTTATATTCCTTTCTTTTCATTCTGATTTCAAATGGAACATCTTTCAAAATTCTGATTGGTTGGTCTCCGATTTTCAGGGGTGACGCAGATGTAATCCTCAAAATTTGATCCCTGAGACGTTGTTTGGTAAATTTTACGACCACTTCAGCTTGGCAACTTGTTTTTTCTCGTAAAGTTGGAGTAGGCCCGATAGGCCAGATCCATCTCCTTAACAATTTATTTTCTTGCTTTTCTTGATGCTTTTCAATTTTAAAGACCTTTTTCTTAACTATCTGCACATCTTCTGCTGATACCAGGCATTTCTTGGCAATATCATCTACCTTTTCAGCTGTTTCTGTCATCTTTTTCTGCTGTAATCCAAAGGCATTTTCCATGGAGTCAAGTTTAAGATTTATTTTTTGCAGTTCTGCCAGCAGATGGCGGCCTGCTGTAACAACTTTGAACAGCCACTATGGCTGTTCGAGACCCACCATGGCCGGAGTGAGCTCCCGGCCCTAGTCCCAGCTCCCGCCCACCCAGCGGCTCGAAAGCATAATGCAAGTAGATAAATTGGGTACCTGCCCCTAGGTGGCAGGAGGCACCCTCCCCCTTGGCGGGGGTGTGCAGCAAGAGCAGCGGCATCGTTGGCGGTGACCACGAGCGACGGCGGCAACAACAATGGCAACAGCGACCTGGCGAATCCTGTGAGCCTAACACTGAATGGTGGAGCCTGGGCGAAGGCGGAGTCTGGAAGGCGTGGCAATGTGGCGGCGCGGCGGAGCCTGCAAAAAGGACGGAGTCGGAAGCTGTGACTGCCGCGGGGCTGTGGACCGGAAAGGCGGGCCCACCAGAGGAACATCATCAGAGGAAGATCCGCTCCAGGGGCCAGCAGAACGCCGGGAACCAAAGAGATGCCGCAAAAAACCCCTACAACATCGGAGCCTTGCTGCCTGGGTGTCGATAGGGATGTCATCCCCCTCAACTCTGTGGCCCAAGGTAGGTAACTATAAATAATTGTAAACCGCCCAGAGACCCCTCGGGGGGTCAGAGCGGTATAGAAGTCGAATGATAAATAAAAAATAAAAAGACCACATCGCCAGAAAAAGAGCCGCGGAAGAGCTGGGAGAGCACTCCAAGCCGCGAAAAGGTGGCGACGCTTCAAAGCACGCCAAAACATCCTCATGCGCTCAAACGGAACCTGCACGGCCGCCGGTGGCCATCTTGGAGAAAAATCGCTGCTCTGCTCATAAAGACAGGAATGGCCTGCAGTGCCCCAACCTGCACCTTGAGCCCCCCAAGACCTCCGGTCAAAGCAGAGAGGAACAGATCAGGCATATTCAAGCCAGCTTTGCCCAGGAATCCGACACAGAGGGACCCCCTGCAGACTGGTAACGTAGATGATGATGCCCCTCCCCTGATTTCTCCCAGAGCGATGGCCTTCTTCCAACAGGCAATGAGGGAGGAAATAGCCCATTTTTACGGGTCGGGGGGTCGCAACCCATGCCGCTCCAGATCGCCCTCCTCTTCCCCCTTCCCACCCCCTCCTGACAAACAGAGAAAAGTGGGAAGCTGGCCAGCTAAGGCTGCTCAAAAAGAGTTTCCTAAAGAGCAGTACATGCCTGATACCCTCATTGATGAGGACGATGATGTCTCTCTTCCATGCAGTGAGAAAGAGGAGGGAGAGTTTTCCTCAAACCCAGAGGATGAGAGGGAGGGTAACCCTAAAGGACATGCTCTTAAAGAGCACTCCTTCCGATTTTTTAAGCCTGAAGATTTCCCTTATTTGTTGGAAAAAACTCTGTCAGCACTTAAAATTCAAGCCTTGCAGAGATCTGGGAATAAATCCCTCAGACAACAGGAACCAGATGATGGTTCAGAGATCACCGATGAGTTCTTTCCATCTGAGGATTATGCATAATCAGCCTTTCCCTTTCCAGATTTTTACATAAGGAAAGTTAAGGCGGAGTGGGAGAAACCTTTAACGAGCAAGCCCATCCCTGGGGCCACTAAAAAACTGTACCCCTTAATATCTTCTGCCTCAGCTCTTTTCCAGGTCCCTGCAGTTGACGCTCCTGTGGTTGCACTACAATCTTCTGGTCTCCTTTCAGAAGACGGGTATGGTACTCTGAAAAACAATTTAGATAAAATAACTGAATTCTTCCTAAGAAAAGCTCATGAGTCCAATGTTATGGCTATTAGGGCTTCTTCTGCAGTATCCACAGTCTCTAGAGCAAACATCGTATGGATGTGCAGGTTAACTCAGATGCTTCCTGAGAATAATCCCAGGTTACTGGAAGGGGCCAATGGGTGATCAAGGCCACTTCCTATACTGCTGATGCCACATTAGACACCATGGTCATGTCATCCAGAGCAATAGCTTCAGCAGCTGTAGCCTGATGCGTAGTCTGGTTGAGGGCTTGGCCAGTGGACTATCAGTCCAAGTCCATAGTTTCAGCCTACCCCTTCCAAGGGGACAAATTGTTTGGCGATTCACTAGACAAAATCCTAGTGGAAACTTGTGATAAGAAAAAAGCCCTTCCCAACTCAGTGCGACCTGGAGACAGGAGGACTATGAGTTTCTCATCTTCCTTTCGACCCTACAGTTCTTCCTCCAGGTTTAGGCAAGAAAATAGAAGGCCTTCCTGGGGGGGCAACAAGCAGCCTTTTCGCCGCAGAGGCTACAGCAACAACAGATATCCCAGACAGCCTGGAAACAGGCAAGACCGGGGGGACCCGGGACGCCAAAACCCCCAAGGCATGACTGTCCAGGGCCTCCTGTGGGGGAATGTCTCCTTCTCTACAGACAGGAATGGCTTGCCTCCCGTCCAGATGCATGGACAAAGGACATAGTTACAGAGGGTTGCAAAATAGAGTTTCTATCAATCCCTCCTCAGCATTTTGTTGTTTCCCCAGTTCACAGAAATCCAATAAAGAAGGCCAGAACCATGTCTGCGATAGATCACTTGTTACACATTCAGGTGATAGAAAGCATTCCTCCAGAAGAACGCCAGACCGGAGTCTACTCCATCTTTTTTATGGTCTCCAAGAAGAACGGGGACTGGAGAGCGATCCTAGATCTAAAATACCTGAACAGGTATATGGATCTCAAGCACTTTCGCATGGAATCCTTGAGGTCCATCGCAGAATCTCTCCTGCCTGGGGAGTACAGTTCTGGGCACTACCCTTTGGCCTATCCTCGGCTCCGAGGGTGTTTACGAAGGTCCTTATCCATCCTGTGGTGTGCTTATGGGAACAGAAGGACACGCAGATGACCATTCAATGCTTGCAAGACTTCGGCGTCCTGGTCAAACAAAAGAGCTCTCTGATGCCCTCCCAGCATCTTGAACATTTAGGAGTGTTAATAGACACTCGGATAACAAAACTCTACCCACTGGCAAGGCTCAAAAGATCTAAGGTCTTTCGACTCAGGTCATCCAGGCGAGGTCCTCCTCTCTATCCACCCTAACCAAGCTGATGAGCCTTATGATGGCTGCCTTTGACACCCTGCAGTGGGGAAGATTCTATTCCAGGCAGCTACAGAAGTTCCTACGTCCTTATCAGAGATCCATCACCTTGAAAAAAATGGATTTCTCCTTAAAGGTACCACTTCAGATGAAGACCAGCCTTCGTTGGTGGACCGGAATGTCCAGTCTTTCTCAGGGAAAGATCTTTTGGATACGGGACCAGGTCCAAATCTTCACGTACGCCAGCCTGTCTGGCTGGGGGGGGGGGCATTCTTCACCACCAGCCAGTTCAGGGAAAGTGGTCCAAGGCAGAGAAAACCCAATCAATTTCTTGGAGCTTCGGGCCATCCGGCTGGCTCTTCAGTATTTTGCCCATCAAGTCCAAGGTCACCATGTTCTTGTGAGTACCGACAACATATCCGCCAAAGCCTACTTGAACATAAGAACATAAGAACATAAGAACATAAGAGATGCCAATGTTGGATCAGGCCAAAGGCCAATCCAGTCCAACACTCTGTATCCCACAGTGGCCAGAAATACCAGTGCCATCAGGAGGTCCACCAGTGGGGCCAGGACATTAGAAGTCCTCCCGCTGTTGACCCCCCCCAAGCACCAAGATGACAGAGCATCACTTGCCCCAGAGTCCCTATCTATACCTTGTGGCTAATAGCCACTGATGGACCTCTGCTCCATATGCTTACCTAATTCCCTTTTGAAGCCGTCCATGCTTGTAGCTGCCACCACTTCCTGTGGCAGTGAATTCCAAGTGTTAATCACTCTTTGGGTGAAGAAGTACTTCCTTTTATCCGTTCTAACCCGACCGCTCAGCAATTTCATGGAGTGCTCACGGGTTCTTGTATTGTGAGAAAGGGAGAAAAGTACCTCTTTCTCTACCTGCTCTTTCCCATGCATAATCTTATAAACCTCAATCATGTCACCCCTCAGTCGTCGTTTCTCCAAGCTAAAGAGCCCTAAGCGCCTTAACCGTTCCTCATAGGGAAAGTGTTCCAACCCTTTTATCATTCGAGTTGCTCTTTTCTGCACTTTTTCCAAAGCTATAATATCCTTTTTAAGGTGTGGTGACCAGAATTGCACACAGTATTCCAGATGAGGTCGCACCATTGATTTATATAGCGGCATTATGATATTGGCTGATCTGTTTACAATACCCTTCCTAATAATCCCCAGCATAGCATTGGCCTTCTTTATTGCAGTCACACACTGTCTCGACATTTTCAGTGAGTTATCTACTACAACTCCAAGATCTCTCTCTTGATCTGTCTCTGCCAGTTCAGACCCCATCAACGTGTATTTATAGTTAGGATTTTTGGCTCCAATGTGCATCACCTTGCACTTGGCCACATTGAACCCCATTTGCCATGTTGACGCCCACTCGCCCAACTTTGACAGATCCCTTTGGAGTGCCTCACAATCCTCACTGGTTTTCACCACCCTGAACAACTTCGTATCATCCGCAAATTTAGCCACTTCACTGCTTACTCCCAACTCCAAATCATTAATGAACAAGTTAAAAAGCAGTGGACCAAGTACTGATCCCTGTGGTACCCCACTGCTTACACCCCTCCACTGGGAGAACTGCCCATTTATACTCACTCTCTGTTTTCTATTAATTAGCCAGTTTTTGATCCATAAAAGGACTTGTCCTTTTATCCCATGATTTTTGAGCTTGCTTAGGAGCCTTTGATGAGGAACTTTATCAAAAGCTTTCTGGAAGTCAAGGTAAACAATATCTATTGGATCCCCCTTGTCCACATGTTTGTTCACCCCCTCAAAGAACATTAACAGGTTAGTGAGACAAGATCTTCCCTTACAGAACCCATGTTGAGTCTGCCTCAATAGGTTTTGTTCATCTATGTGCCTACTAATTCTTTCCTTAATAATGGTTTCCACCAATTTACCCGGTATCGACGTCAGACTGACAGGCCTGTAATTTCCCGGATCTCCTCTGGAACCCTTTTTAAAGATGGGAGTGACATTAGCTACCTTCCAGTCCTCAGGAATGGAGGCTGATTTTAAGGAGAGATTACATATTTTTGTCAGGAGATCCACAAGTTCACAATTGAGTTCTTTCAGAACTCTTGGATGTATGCCATCTGGGCCTGGTGATTTATCAGTTTTTAAGTTGTTTATCAGTTTTAGGACCTCCTCTCTCGTCACCTCAATCTGACTCAGGTCTTTCAACACCCCTCCCGAACTCAGCGGCTCTGGAGTGGGCAAGCACCTCTCATCTTCCACAGTGAAGACGGAGGCAAAAAATGCATTTAGCTTCTCAGCCATTTCCCTATCATCCTTCAGTACTCCTTTTACCCCTTGGTCATCCAAGGGCCCCACTGCCTCCCTGGCTGGTTTCCTGTTTCTAATGTATTTGAAGAAAGTTTTATTGTTGGTCTTTACATTTTTTGCTATATGCTCCTCATATTCCCTTTTTGCATGCCTGACCACAGACTTGCATTTTATTTGCCATAGCCTGTGTTCTGTTTTATCAGCCTCACTGTGACTAGCTTTCCACCGCTTAAAGGAATCCTTTTTACCTTTTACAGCTTCCATTACTTTGTTTGTTAACCATGTAGGCTTTTTCTTATACCTGTTTGTGCCTTTCCTAACCTGCGGAATATATTTTATTTGAGCTTCTAGAATTGTAGTTTTAAACAGTTTCCAAGCTTCCCCAATGGTTTTGACCCTTTCTACTTTTCCCTTCAGTTTCCTCCCCACATGTCCCCTCATATCAGAAAAATTACCCCTTTTAAAGTTAAAAGTGGTTGTGTGAGTCTTTTTGGCCAATTCCCTATTTGTACAAATGTTGAACTCAACAACATTATGATCACTGTTCCCAAGCGGTGCAATCACTTTTACATCTCTCACCAGGTCTTGAGTGTTACTTAGGACCAAATCAAGGATCGCCTCTCCCCTGGTAGGTTCCATGACCATCTGCTCCATAGCACAGTCATTTAGAGTGTCTAGAAACTCAATCTCTTTCTCTCGACTAGAACACATATTGACCCAATCAATGTGTGGGTAGTTAAAATCACCTATTACGACACCGTGTTTTTGTCTAGCTGCTATCTTTAATTCATTCATCATTTTATAATCCTCCTCTATCTTTTGATCCGGTGGGCGATAACAAACTCCCAGTGTTAAGTTTCCTTTTGGCCCCCCTATTTCAACCCACAGAACTTCAAGAAGCGAATCCAATTCTCTTACCCTCTCAATCTTTCTGGACTTTATACCCTCTCTGACATACAGAGCCACCCCACCTCCAACCCTTCCCTCCCTATCCTTCCGATATAATATATAACCGGGAATCACCGTATCCCACTGATTTTCCTCATCCCAAACAGGGGGGCTTCAGATCCTTGGCCCTACATTGGGAAGCGACTCTTTTGCTGAAGTGGGCGGAGAGCAACCTGAACTCAATTCGGGCAGAGCACATCAAAGGCTCTGTCAACACACAGGTGGATTGGTTGAGTCGCCAGTCAATTCAGGAGAGCGAGTGGTCTCTGCACAAGAGCCTTTTCCAGATGATCCAGTCCAGATTCGGAACTCCTCATGTGGATCTGTTTGCCTCCCCAAGCAACAACCAATTGGACAGGTTCTATACCAGGTTCTCTCATCCTTCAGCAGAACAGACGGACGCTCTTCTGTCTCCCTGGCCTGCGGAACTGCTATACACATTTCCCCCTCTGCCTGTGCTCCCCAGACTACTTCGACAGATAAAGACACTCAAAGCAGAGGTCATTGTGGTGGCACCTTATTGGCCTCGTTGGCCGTGGTTCACATTCCTCCAGGAGATGGCGGTAGCTCCTCCATTCGTCCTTCCAGTGTCAGAAGACATGCTTCTGCAGGGCCCAATTTGTCACCCCAATCCAGGATGGTTCTGCTTGACCGCATTGAAGTTGAAAGGGTCAAGCTCAGGAAACTAGGCTACAGTGAGCCGGTCGTACAGACGATGATGGCTTCCAGGAAGCCTTCCACATTTCGGATCTACAATGTTACATGGAAAGCCTTCGTCTGGTGGTCCAGGAGGAAGAAGGTCGATCCGCTCCATCCCAAGGTGCAATCCATTCTAGAGTTTCTCCAGGACGGTCAGACCAGTGGTCTGTGGGCTACCACTCTCAGGCAGCAGATGGCAGCGTTGGCCTCTGTCCTTCTCCGGTATGGGGGCTTACCTATTTCTCAACACCCTCACATCCGGCGTTTTCTAAAGGGAGCGTCATTCAAGGACCCACCACAGAAACACGGGTTTCCCACATGGAGACTTAACACAGTCCTTTCTGCATTAACAAGGGGACCATTCGAACCTTTGAGAGATGTCTCCTTAAAATTCCTATAGATGAAGACCCTGTTCTTGGTGGCCATTACCTCAGCCAGGAGGATCTCTGAGCTGGGAGCTCTGTCTGTTCAAAAGGAACTCTGTGTTTTTCACAAAGATAAAGTTGTCCTACGAACAGATCCCTCCTTCTGTCCTAAAGTAAACACAAAATTTCACAGATCCCAGGAAATTAGTTTACCTTCTTTCTTTCCAAATCCCACACATGCAAAGGAAAGATTGTGGCATGCCTTAGATGTGAGGAGAGCACTCAAGTGCTACATATCTAGGACAGCACCTCCTAGATGAACAGAGGCTATGTTCATCAATATTTCTCCTCCCCATACGGGCAAAAAGATGTCTACATCAGCTATAAGCGCCACTATCAGATCGTGCACATCAAAGAGCCTGAACATCAAAGTTCCCAAGGGCATCACGGCCCATTCGTTACGCAGCGCAGCCACTTCTGCAGCCTTCGCAAATAGAGCTTCTGTGGAGGAGGTTTGCAGGGCCGCTACGTGGTCCTCGTTATCCACCTTCATCAGGCACTATAAAATCAATCTATATGATTTTGCGAATGCGGCCTTTGGTCGACGCATTCTGCAGTCGGTTCTGTCTGCAGATGACGACCACCCACCCGGTTTTTAGGGAACACTGCTCTGGGAGGTCCCACAAGATGGCCTCCACCTCAGAGGGAGAACGACCATTGGATACTCACTGTGAAGGGTCCTTCTTCTCTGAGGTCTAGAGGACATCTTGGCCCTCCCGGGTTGTCATCTCTTCCGCAGACGGCTGACTGCACACGGGCGCACCACACAAAGAAAGTCTTTCAGAGAGAGAGAGAGAGAGAAAGAGAGAGAGGCGGAGATAAGGTGCACAGTATGAAATCTGTGAGAAGAGAACGCACAATCTATCTTTGTTGCACTGAGAGTTCTTACCATTTTTCTCTTCTGCCTTTTACAGTTAATGTTATAATAATGTTTAGGTTCCTTCCTGTAATATAGTTAATCTAGTATATTGCTTTCGGAGCACCAGAACTGAGCCAAGGGTGACTCCCACCAAAGGAAACAGGAAGAAGTTGATCCCTGATGATGGATGGGAATTACCCACAAGATGTCCTCCAGACCTCAGAGGAGAAGGACCCTTCATGGTGAGTATCCAGTGGTCGTTCCACTGCGGGCCTGATAGAAGCCCTCCAGGGGCCTGATCCGGCCCCCGGGCCGCATGTTTGACACCCCTGGACTAGGGAGGTAACAATATTAAGCGTTTAAATGAGTTAATGATAAAATTTGTTTCCCATTTATATATTGCTGTAAACATGTTAACATTTTCCAAGTCTTGGAGAGTGAACATCATCTGTGTATTTGCCAATATTAGTCTTCCTATGAATCATCTGCACACAAAGACTGACACCAGAACATGTTACCACGTTAATATTCTTAATAAAAATCCATAGTGGAGCTAATAATATGTAATAATATGTATGTAGGCTAAATTTTGAGCTCATTAATGTTTAAATCTTTAAATGATGTAAAATGTTGATAGTTTAAACAGTTGCTTTATAAAACAAAATATACATTCCTAATGCTGATCCAATCAATGCAAAGAAGTTGTTTGGTTGTAATTTAGATAAACAGCACCACTATGCACCTTTAAGACCAACAAATAATAAAACTTTGTTGGTCTTAAAGGTGCCACTGGACTCAAACTTTGTTCTGTTAAAGTCAGTGTAACTCTTATTACGATTACATTATAACTTTATAACACTATATAAGAAAGGTCAAAGTGTGACAGTGGGAACCATGAGGTTTTTCATTGTGGCTTCCAGGTTTATGGCTGGAGGGTGCATAATAGACTGTGAACAAAAAAGGGAAACAAACTTAACCCTGAAATCTAGGATCAAGAACCTTAAAAAGGTAAGTCAAACAGAGTAGAGGGCCAACAATTGAAACTTAATATATATAATATATAAAAATACATGTATTTATTTGTAAAGAATTAAAAAAACATATACGGGCCTGTAACGATTCCATGTTTTTCTGTCTGTGTGTGTGTTTAAAGTTTGGTTGGCATAGCTGTGTGAGGAATCTAGAGTGCTGGAAGCAGGCAAGTGGTATGATTGGGGAGGGACAGAGAGGGGGAGGGGTTTTGGAATGGATGCTGTGTGGATGAACCAATATGTCAGTCAAGAGGGTCAGTTGAAGGGTGTGTCTGTTAGGTATGACAGTTGAGTAAAACAGTTAGAGAGAGTAGAGTGTGCTGTGTTAAAAGCAGTTAATATATGAGTTTTGTCCTGAAGTCTCTGTGTTAAGCAGACGGTTAAGTCTGTGATATAAGAGTTACAATTGAAAGCTGAGAGCTTGAGAAAAGTACCGGGA
>NW_015172015.1:686149-688296 GCF_001447785.1 Gekko japonicus | reverse complement strand
TTTTTTAATTCTTTACAAATGGTCATATATTTTTATATATTATATATATTAAGTTTTAATTGTTGGCCCGCTACTCTGTTTGAATTACCTTTTTAAGGTTCTTGATCCTGGGTGCATAATAGAGCCATACTGACAAAAGTTAGACCTGGTCAGTGCCCGGATTGGATGGGAGGCTTCCTGGGAATCCTGCATTATTAAGTGTCATGAGGTCAATGACAGAAGAAAAGCAGCATATAAATATAATAGGTTATGACAATCCTGTCAGCATGTAATGGTGATTAGTAAACAATAGCCAAATTGTGTCTTGGATACATGGCACTAAATTGCTCACTGATCTAAAATGATGTGTTTGATCTTTTTTTTTCCTTTAAAAAAAGTTGTGCTGCGCTTAGTATTTCCTGTCCAAGGATGCAGATAGTTATTGTATAGGCTGGGAAAAGTTAAGTGTTAAGACAGGAAGGAAGATTGATTATTGTAGGGGAAGAAGGCTATCAAAGGTACCAGAAGCTCCAGGACCTTTCTCTTAAAAGAAATCCTGCATGATAGCAGAGAACTTGACAACGTAGAATCTAAGGTGATAAATACTTTAGCACAAGACTTAAGTTAGTGTAATTTTCTTGTAGGTTACTGCCGAGCTGCAAAAGAAGGAACAGAAGTTGCATGAAGTGGAAATGGTTCTGTCTTCTGTAACCCTTGAGAGAGACCAAGCCGTTGAGGTACTTAAGAAGCATGGTCTCTTGCCAGAAGGAACAAAACAGGTTAGAATTACTTATGCTATTTATTGACTTGAATTAACCGTGGACAGTTCACCTTGTAACCAAAGCTGTTTCTAGGATATATTGCACCTAACAACAGCTTCATATGTGACAAAATTCTTATTTACTTTACTTCTTACTGTTTTTACAACCTAAGTCATAAACAGCAAACCCTCTTCCCATGGGAGGAGAACCTAAAAGTTAGTTATCATGTAACTTAACAACTGCTGCCAAAAATTTCGCCACACACAAAATTCTTATATGAAAATAATTTCCATATAGGAAATGGTATATAGACTGCATGTAGTTTGTCACATGATATATACATGTATGTATTTTTATTGTATATATGGGCATTTGAAAACCATGACTGGATGTGGTTTTAGAATGTGCATACAGTACGTATGCCTTTAACAAATCACACGCGCAAGCAGTCCTCAGACCTAACAACATACATATGGTTTGAACACTACTTAACACATGGAAGTGGATCTGTGTCATGTATGAGAGGCAAAGAGTTTTTTGCAAGACATTCAGGCCCGGCGCTTTCATAAGGCAAGGTAAGGCGGCTGCCTAACGGTGCGAGCGTAGAGGGGCACTGGAATGGTCTGCTGCCTCGCCCCTCCCCCATCAAAAGCCCTGCTCCACTTTGTTGGCCCTTGGCCTACCGCCCCGCCGAGGTCTTTGATGCGATTTGGTGCCCTTTCCTCACTTGGCGCTGTGAGGCGGGAGAGGCAGCCAGCCACATCCAGCGAGCGCACGAGGCAGGATGTGCGTGTGCGCAAGGGGGAGCAGTGCGCGGGCCTGGCAGGGGCCACCTAGTCTAGTGCCAGTCGGGGCTTCCTCCTTCTTCATGCTCTCTTTCTCTGGAAGGCTAGGGGCTCCGCAAGCGGAGCAAGGCCATACCTCTGCCTCCTTCCTTTGTTTGAAAATTGGTGGGTGCACGGGGGGGGGTGCAAGAAGGTAGCCTCGCCTAGTGTGCAAAAAAACCCTGAAGACATTACAGATTGGACATTTATCCAGGGGTCGTTTCATAGAAAAAGAGCTAGGGGGACTCATTAGCATAACTCATTAGCATATGCCACACACCCTGACATCACCGGAAGTGTGTCATAAGGCCACACCCCCTGCCATCACCAGAAGTGTGTCATAAGGCCACACCCACCACTCAGTCTTAGTCTTAAAGGTTAGTCTCCCCACAACAGACACCCTGTGAGGTAGGTGGGGCTAAGAGAGCTCTGACAGAAACTGCTCTTTTTCAAGAACAGCTTGCCAGAACAATATGAGCAATATCCTGAGGAAATTGTGGAACCTGCCTGTGACGACCTCTTATTTGGGGAGGTCTAGTTTTACTTTCAAATGTTCTTTCAGTTTCACTCTGTAGGGTATTCT
>NW_015172015.1:668638-684897 GCF_001447785.1 Gekko japonicus | reverse complement strand
AAGCCTTGCTTTGACTGATCATAGGTCTATTATTGGTCTATTTTCAGTCAAAGCATGCAAAATTCCCAGCCGTGCCCTCTTTGAAAAACTCCATCATGTTAAACTCGGCGGTGGACCTCCAAGGCTGGCGGGAGTGCGAGGAAGCCCCACGAAGGCCCCTCGCCCCCCAATGGTCCCAGCCACCGCCGCCAGCCTTGCGGCTCCACTGCTGAGCCCCATCAGGGGCCCATACATCCCCGGAGGTGTGTCCTAAGGCCACACCCCCTGACATCACCGGAAGTGTGTCATAAGGCCACACACCCGCCCCCCAATGGTCCCAGCCACCGCCGCCAGCCTTGCGGCTCCACTGCTGAGCCCCATCAGGGGCCCAGCGGTAGACCTGCAAGGCCAGCGGGAGTGCGAGGAAGCCTTGCCAAGGCCCTCCCTGGCCCCAGACAGGCAGGGGTGGGGAGAGGCGGGGAGGAAGCAACTTACCCTCCCTCTTCTCCTGCCTCCTCCTGGCTGAATGAGGCCGGAAACGGGGTGGCTGGAAGCAGGGGGCGGGGCTTTGTCATGTGCCCCGCCCCCCGCACCTCACCTGGGGGAACGGCGATCCCTGGGGGAACGGCGATCCTTCGCGATCCCCCCGAATTGACCTCTGCATTTATCATTCCTCTGGGTACTGAAGCTTTGATGCTGCTAGATAACTGGGACAACTTTGAGTGTGAAGGTTTGCTTTTTCTTGTTGGGAAGGCAGTTCTCTTCCTTCAGTATTTTCAAGCATTTGTTAACTCAGTCACTGCAGGAGAGAAAAAGACAAAGCTTCTGGATGAATTTCATTTGTGTTTCTTTTGATCTGAACTCTGTTTTATCATGCCTGAGTTGCTCAACTTTGATTTCTGTGTGGTGATCTTGAGTGCTGGTGGCCTTTCTAGCCTGATAAAGGCTTTCAGGATGATGGTTCTGGTTCTTTGCTTATGCTGTAACTTCTGTTTTTGTCATGTTGGTTGAATGTTTGCTTAGTGTTTAAATTCTGTGGAAGTCAGAAGTCAGACACACACCTGTCTTGGGCAATAAAGTGCTCCAGTCAGTCCAGTAAAATTGCACAAGTCTCCTGCACATAAGGAAAGTACATAAATTATAGAAGAATGAAAGAATATTCCACAGCTTCATTCTTTTTTCTATATACTGTATGCTTTATTCAATATATCCAGTATTCTAAATGGAATATCTATAAGCTACTTTTAACAGCCCAACTCAGCTAACTTTTGGGGGTGGGGGGTGGGGAAGAAAGGCTACCTGCTGCACAAGCATAAAATGGGATATCCCACTTTCAAGTAGACTTGGGCTCTATTATTTGACAGATGGCAATCAGGGCTTTTCAAACTGTTGTAATGGCTTAAATAAACCAAGATGCCTCTTCAGCTCATTCACCAATACATTTAGCAAGGTTTAGTTCCATAGTAGAAAAGAGTTTGTGACGCAACCACGTCGATCACGTTGGGGGCGTGGCCCCGATCGTCGGAGGGAAAACTCTATGGTTTTCCCTCCGACGATGGGGGCCACGCCCCCAACATGATTGACGTCGCGACTCTGGACCCTGGAAAGGGTTGGGATCCCTGCTGGAGGTTTTAAAGACAGTCAGGTTAGTCACCGCCTTGTCTTTGACTAAGGCAGGGCAGTGGCACTACAAATATAAATATGTTAAAACATTTTTGAGTCTAGACAGGCCATTTGTGATCATTGCTCTTGTCTTTTGGTTGTACTACTTTTGATGATGACTGTTTTCATACATAGTGGCAAAGATGTGTTGTAAGAGATTATTTTGAATGTTGATACTCTAGTAGTATGCTGCACTCTAGTGGTTGCCTGGGAGCATCTTCCTGGGAACTCTCTTCAGGAAATGGTTCAGATTGAATACTTTCTTAAACCAGATCACAGAAAATTTTATATAGAAAGTTTGTTATAAACCAGTTAAGAAAATGATCCACTACCATATACCAGTTAAGAAAATGATCCACTACTACTGAAGTTTAAAAATATTGTTCTGGTTTAAATTGGAAATATAGGTTGATTAATGCATACCAGTGTATCACAACAAATTATATTTAATTAATACACACTTTTCATAAATATACAAGAACCTGATGGATGGCAATTTATGTTTGGTATCATGTGGATCTTCCTCATAATGGATGACTGGAAGTTGCCTTGCGCAGGCCAGGGAAGGCATGGGGAGGCATTTCAATGCCTCCCCGATCCTTCCAGGCCCCCCCGGCCCCTCCGCCTCAGAGTCGCGGGGGGTTGCTCTGTAGCCACACATGCAGAGGTTTCGGCTGTAGTGGGCGTGGCCAACTCTGAAGCCAGCCGGAACTCCGTTCCTGTGCATTCCTGCCCCAAAATAGCCCTGGTCTCACCTATGCGCAGCCCCTCGAATCTGTAGTCCAAAGCTGAGACGAAGGCTGAGACTAACTCCTCCCTGGATGGGCAGAAGCCTTTATTTGGATGGCTCCACCCCTGGGGTGGGTCCCTACTTTCCTGCACTTTTTCTTCAGAGCTGCTGGGAAATGTAGGCAGGGAGGTATGGCAGCCCCATTGTCCCCTATGGAGCACCTCCCCCCTCCAGAAGGACTACCAGATTGGCAGCCATTTTAAGGTAAACTGCTGCCTCTGCCTGGCAGCCATTTCGTTACAGAGGCGTTTCATTTTCAAGAAATAACTTGAATATATGATGTTGTCTTATACTACAAGGTCATCGGTTCATCTAATCTAGAAGTTGGAACTGGCAGCAGCTTTCTAAATCTGTACTAGTTTTCCTGAGATTGTGTTTAAGTGGAAATGCCATGATTGACCGCAGGGCCTTATGCATGTAAAACGCATACTGTATCACTGAGTGCACACAATGAGATGCATGGTAGGTCCCCAACTGGCTGCATTTCCAGGCTAGTTGTTATTGCAACTCATATAGGTTGAAATAATAATAAATAAACCTCTAAAGCATGGTATAGGGATTAGCATTCATACACTTTGAAAAATGTATAAGTTGTTTATTTGCCTTCTGATTTGGGAAATTACCTCTCCACAGTTAGGGGCTGCTGGATTGATTAATATGCAGTTGAAGTTGGATGTGTATTTTCCATTTTTAAATATATATTTCAACACCACAACGCCATGTGGTTGAGAAAAAATTTCTTTACACCCATTGCTGGCCATTCTGGCTGTTTTCGCTGAGTCATACACTCACTATCATGATCAGTCTCCTTTAGGATTGCCAAGTTGCGGCGGGGGATCGTGTGTCTTTGCAGAATCCGTGCCACGGGGACGGTGAGATGCGTTGCACCCGCCGTCGCCAGGACATGATGCTATGCATCGCTCTGGCAACGGGGCTCCAAACAGCCCCGTTGCCAGAGCGACGCGTAGCGTCATGTCCTGGCGACAGCGGTGCAATGCATCTCGCCGTCCCCGCAGCACGGATTCTGCAAAGACATGTGTAGCGGGAAATCTGAGACAGACCACCAGAGAATCAGGAAGGAGAGTCAACAGCTGTTTTTATTATGCGCACAGGTACAGCCAAAGCACTCAGGGCACTTTTCAACAGAGCTGTACCCAGAATGCAGGTGGAACAGACACTTAAATAGATTTTCCACAGAGTACAAAAAAATCATTTTTCCTGGTCATTTCTTAGAATTAAAATTATCACAACACATTGACCATGAGCCTGAAGCATTGTGTTCCTTTTCAAAACCACAAACATTCTTTGGCTGATCACATGTCCCTTGTGGGAAAGCTAGAAGTTTCCTGTCATCAGCCAGGTGTGAATCTTTCTTGATAAAGGAAGTAAGCAAGAAGTATGCAATAACAACAAGCAAGCAAGGTCAGCACTTCCCTAGTAACAGCCTAGCAATGCTTAATATGGTCATGCAAGCTTGTTTCCGCAAAGCCTCTATTTCTTTCTCTTATTCTTTCTATTTGCAAAAGCTATGTTCCCTTAATGATTTGCAAAAGCAAATGCGTTCCCTTAATGGACTTTTAATGCAAGCAAATTGCAGGTAAATGCTTCACATGCAGATCCCCCGCCGCGATTTGGCGAAATTTGGGAGCCCTAGTCTCCTTGGTTGACCTGGTGAGGCTGCTATCATGAAGCACATTCAGGTTAAATTATACCTATCACCTCACATCTGCCCAAAAGTTTTACCAAAGCACTCTTTCAGCTCTCAAGTTCTTAAATTTTTCTACAGGGTTTGTGGCATATCATTAAAATTATTATTTTTAAAACATTAGATCACTTTGCTTTGTGTTGACAAAATCCCTATTCTTATCCATGCAGCTTTGAGTCCTGTGTTTTCCTTTTGAGATGTAATGCTTGTCTGTTAAATTTTAGGTTACACTTAAGGATAAAGTTGGAGTAATGGAAGCAAGTTTTCTTTCTCCTGAGATTCAAAGGTTGCAGGAACAGAACAATAACTTGCGGGCAGTGATTGCAGAAATGAGGAGAGAAATGGAGACCCTTAATAATGAAGAATTTTCTTCAGACCACATCAAAATTAAAACACAGGATAAAAATAGGACTGCTGATACTGCTGAAGTTTCATTCACTCCTGGTAATAAAGTGGGCTCGTTTAAGTTTACTGTCCAGCAACATTTATATGTCCATTTTACATTTCTTTTATAATACATGCATCTCTTCTTAATAGTTACAAGAATGATATTCAAACAATAGATGTTCTTTTTATAATAGTTTTACTTTAAAAATTATGTGTTTGTGAGTGTACACACACACACACACACACACATATATGCATAAGTGGGGACCCGCAAACAACTTGCCACCCCCTGGCTATCCCAAATCCTGGAGATTTGGGGATGGAGCCTTGCGAGGATGAGGTTTGAGCTTGGAAGTAACCTCAGCAGGGTACAATACCATAAACTCCACCCTTCAAAGCAGCCATTTTCTCCAGGGAAACTGATCTCTTTCACCTGGAGATCAGTTGTAATTGAAAATCAAAAGGGGAAAACACTGCAATAAGATGCTATTTAGTAAATTTTCTAATTAATTACGATAATATATAGGTTTATCATGTGTGCAATAAAGTAATATAAACTAATACAAAGAACAAAGTGAATCCAAAAGTGCAAGGAGTTAAGCAAAAATCAACAATTGGTATAAGTGCTCTTATTCATAGAAGAATCATCAACATCAGTCATCAATCAACATAAGTCATCACACAAGGATCCCGGGTATAAATTCACTCGTTTTGATAAACTTCTTCAGTGAGACGAACAGTTATTTTACAATAATGTAAAAGGTATTCTCCAAGTTGTATAATATACCATCAAAGGTGACATTCAATCCACTGAACGGCTATATTGTAGAATTTCTGTATGGGCACCATCAACATTTCAGTAAAGAATTCAATCAGAACTTTCTGCCATTGGTATAACCTCCTGAGGAGTGCAGAGTTTGGGGAGGGGAGAGACCTCAGCTGGATATAATGCCACAGAGTCCACCCATTTTCTCCAGGGGGACAGATTTCTGTTGCCTGGAGTTCAGTTGTAATTCTGGGGGATCCCCAGGTCCCATCTGAAGGCTGGTAATCTGAAGCCAAGCAGCACCCTCTTGGTGACTAGATACCACCTGACTTGCATGATTCAACTAGGCCTGGCTGCTTGCTACTGTTCAACAGCAGCCACCTTATGAAAGTCAGTGTACTATAATGGCCAGAGCTTCAAAGTAGGGTTTGTGAGACCCAGATATAGATCCCCATCTTGCTGTGGAAGCTCACTGGGTGATTTTGGACCAGTCACATATTTTTAGCCTAATCTACCTCATAGGGTTATTGTGTGGATAAAAAGGAGGAGAGAATAATGTAAACTGCTTTAGTCCCCACTGTGGAGAAAGACCATTGTTTTCCTCAGTAGAAGCTGCAGGGAGAAAGGAGATAGAAAGCTGAAGACAGAGGGGCAGATAAAGGTAGGTGGGCTGTTGGGTGGGAAGGAGATGCCAACTCCAGGTTGGGAAATTCCTGGATATTTGAGGGGTGGAGCCTAGGGATGGTGGGGATTGAGGCGGAGGGGGACTTCAGACAGATATAATGCCATAGACTCAACCCTCCAAAGCAGTCGTTTTCTCCAGTGGAACTATTGTTGCCAATCTCCAGGTGAGGGCTGGAGATCTCCTGGAATTTCAACTGCTCTCCAGATGGCAAAGATCAGTTCCCCTGGAGAAAATGGCTGCTTTGAAGGGTGGAGTTTATGGTATTATACCTTGCTGAGGTGACTTCCAAGCTCAAACCTCATCCTTGCAATGCTTCACCCCCAAATCTCAAGGAATTTCCCAATGTGGAGCTGGCAGCCCTAAGAGGAACTGATCTCTGTATTTGGGCAATCTCTTGTGATTCCTGGAGAGCTGCTGCTGCCACTGCTACTGTGGGGGGGAGGAAGTAGGTGGGAGGCCGGGAGAGTGATGGGGCAGAAAGAGTGATTGGGTGGAGGCATGGAGGGGAGAGAGAAAGAAAAGGGGTAGCAGGAAGGAGAAAGAGTGTGAGAGAAGTAGAGGGAGAGGGGAAGAAACAGAGGTGGGGGGAATGTGATAGCTGTTCCTGCGAGTTTCTTGCGGGTCCCCACTTGTATATATTTGTATCATTTATGTGTTTGAGTTTAAATTATGCAGATACTAGTTAGCCAATTGTTTTAATTCTGTACTGAAATGAAAAATACAGTGTACCTTTTAAAAATAATAGTTATGACTTCGTAGATTGTGGAATAATCTAGTTCAAAGCAGGATATCCAAAGCTTCAAATGAATCCCTAATAAATGACATTCAATTTTGTTCAGGCCCATAGGCAGGATGTTTTTATTTGGTGGGGCCTTTAAACAGTCTTCCCTCTAAGATGAGTTAGTGTGAGCTAGCTCACAATTTTTTAGCCTCTGGCTCACACATTTTTGTCTTAGCTCAGGAAGGATGGTTCCAGAGCAAACTAATGTATGCAGCACCCAAATCGCTTGCTCACAACTAATGCCAGTAGCTCACAAAGTAGAATTTCTGCTCACAAGACTCCACAGCTTAGAGGGAACATTGCCTTTAAATAAGTTGGGGGGGCATCACTACACACTCCTCTGCACACACACCCAAGCCTAGGAGCACCCCATAGAAGCCCCCGATCTCTCATGCAGGCTGCCAAGGGAGAGGCATAGCGAAGGGTTGAGCCCCCCTCACCACACAGTCTGAAATGGAACTCCGAGTGCCACGAAGGGAAGGAAGAGCAGTGTGTCCCCCTGACTACCCTCCCTGGAGCCCGACTGCACAGCATCCCCATCCCCTTCTCTGCACCAGCCTCACACAGACTCAACCTGCTGGAGTTCCCAGCTGCCTGCCTGGCCTCACCTGGGGCTGTGTGTGCAGCAGCAACAGCAGCATAACAACCCAGCTCTGTGTGTCTAGCCTCATTGCCTTGCCCCCTGCCCAGGGAGGGCAGCCAGCGCTGGCTGCCTGGCCAGCCACTTGCTTGGCCTGGTGAGCCAGCCTTGGGCCTCGCTGCAGCTGAGTGGCGGGTGGGGAGAGCTGGAGCAGGCACAGGCGCATCCCCCCTGCCAGCACCCTTTTAGCCGGCACTCCCACTGTTAATAGCGGGGGCTGTGAGCACCTTGGTGGTGGCGGCGGTGCTCTCCACCCAGCTTGGCAAAAGTTGGAGGCCTGCGTGTTAAGTCGGGGGCCTCAGCCCCAAGCAGTGTTCCCTCTAAGCTGGGTTAGTGTGAGCCAGCTCACAGTTTTTTATCCTCTAGCTCACACATTTTTGCCTTAGCTCAGGAAAATATAGAAACAGGACAGATAGAGGATGGCATCACATGGATACTCCTGAAAACAGCACCACTGTAGGGAAGTCATGGCAGAGGAAACAGCTATGTGGAAAGAGCTGTATTCTGGTAATCGAACATATTTTGTACAACAATACATTATGGAGAAAATTATTTGCACAGATGATCAGCCTTTCAAAGCCACCATTACTTGTACAACATAATCAGACTGATAGATGTGTTTATTTTTTTAGATTATGTTCTGTCTTTGGAGGAAGAAATCAGAAAACTGAAGAATAAATGCTGGGCATTGAACAAGCAACTTGAAAATACATCGGAAATTCCTAGTAAATTCTTTGCAACTTCTTTGAATGCATCCCATTGTAATAAAAATACTCAAATTTCCTGTAAAGACCACATTTCCAAAAGAAACAGTGGTAAGAAACACGACCTCAAGTTCATTTAAAGCATGATAACTTTACTACAAGGAGAGCACTTTTATGAGGAGGTGGAGGGACTTTATCTCATGATCACAATCTCAGCTGATGGGCAGGCTAATATGGGGAGAAAGTGGGAGTTCAGATATCTCTACCTCCTGAATTTATTGCTTGACCTTTACAAAAGGGCAGCCATGTTAGTCGGTTTTAGCAAAATAAAATTATCACTTTGTTTCTATACATTCAAGAGCCTGTTGTTCACCAAGAAAAGCCCTCCCTGGCCCCAGGCAGGCAGGGGTGGGGAGAGGCAGGGAGGAAGCAATTTACCCTCCCTCTTCTCCTGCCTCCTCCTGACTGAATGAGAGCCGGAAGCAGGGGGCGGGGCTTCGTCATGTGCCCCGCCCCCCGTACCTCACCCGGGGAAACTGCGATCCCCCGCGATCCCCCCCGAAATGACCTCTGCTTCTGTTGATACAGCCCAAAATTGCATTTGCCTTTTCAGCAACTGCATCACACTGCTGACTCAATGTATGGTCTACTAAGACCCCTAGATCCTTTTTGCATGTCTCCCCCAACTATATAAATGCATGACTGTAGCATTTAAGCAGGCTTGTAAGGGAATAGGTGGTCCTTCAGGTATGCCGGTCCCAAGCCTTTAAAGGTCAACACCAGCACCTTGAATTGTGCCCAGAAACAGATTGGGAGCTAGTGTAGATGGACCAAGAGTGGAGTGATATGGTCCTTATGACCAGATTGTCAACAATCCAGCTGCAGCATTTTGCACCAGTTGAAGGTTCTGAACAAATTTTGCACTAATGGAATTGACGTTTTGCACCAATTGAAATTTTCAAGGGCAGCCCCATGCAAAGTGCATTGTAATTAATCAAGTGTAGCCATGGCATGCACCACAGAGGTCAGTTCCCTTCTGCCCAGGGAAGGCCACTGTCAGACTCTTGAACAAACTCACTCCCAACAACACTCTCTTGTAGTGATTTGTTTATTGAGATATGAAAATGTGTCAAGCTAAGCTCGTCTATGTCAGAACTGACAAGCTTGGCGCCAGTCCGGATATTATACCTAATTCAAACAATGACCCATCCAATCAAACTATCCATTCAGTCTGCCTAAATCAAGCATGCACTTCTTCCCCCCCCACACACACCTGCAAACCTACAGTTTCATTATGACAGGCTAGCTAGCAGAGACAGGCATCCAAGATCATTCACATTCTTCCCTGTCAGCAGGCCTCTTGAGAAAGTAGTCACAAAGCAGCTAAACAAAGCGATTCCCACATACAATCAGCATCTGCCCCCTCCCCCAAGGCCCCAATACATGATGATTACAGGTAGGGAAAAGAGAACAACAGAAATACATGGCAAACGAGAACCCGAATTTGACATTCTGCCCCCCTATCCCTTCACCCCCGGGGCTTCTTTTTTAAAAAAGTTTATTTTGATATATTATGGGAAAGGAAATATAAGGGTGGGAAGGGTACAAGGTGTGAGATATGACATAAAGGAAAATTTTATCAAATTTGTATCACAGCTGTTACATCTTTTCAGTCTTAATTTGTTTCCAGTTCTGTTTCTTTGTATAATTACTAAGATTAGTATCACATAATCGCTGACATATTCTGTTATGTTTCCTGGTAAGAGTCTAATTCTCTATAGTTCAAGTTGGAGTTTCTCCAAATTTATATTATGTATATTCATTATTTTTGGTCTTCAAGGTTTCTTTCCACCCAGTCATAAAATAATGTCCAGCTATTTTTTACATCTCATTTACTTCTGTCCTTCAATAGGTTTGACAATATATCCATTTCTGCTATTCCAAAAGTTTTTGTCAAAAGTTCCATTTCTGTTGGTATCTCTGCTTTCTTCCAGTTCTTAGCATATAGAATTCCTGCTTTTTTTTTGCTGCTGTAACTGCATGGATAATTAGATATTTTACTTTCTTATCTTTTACATTGGGCATAATATTAAGCAAGAACATTTCAGGTTTAAATGGTAGAGGTAACAAACATATTTTCTGTAACATTTCATGGACCCTTCTTCAATATAATATTGCCTCTTTACATTTCCACCAAACATGGAAATAACTTCCCACCCTTATCTTACATTTCCAGCATTTATCAGACTTTGGAGGATACATTCTAGCTAATTTCTCTGGTGTTATATGCAACCTATAGAACATTTTATATAAATTCTCTTTGAAGGCAACTGATTTTGTTATTTTAACATTTGTTTTCCATATTTGCAACCATTGAGCAAGATCAATATTATAACCAACATTTTGGGCTCATTTTACCATACAGTCTTTAATCACCTCATCCTCCATCTTTGTCTGTAACAAATAGATATAAAATTTCTTAATCAATTTATCATTTGTTTCATTTTAAAGTATGTCGAACTCTGATTGTTCTACAACAAACCCTTGAGGTTTGTCTTTAGCATATCTAGATTCAAGTTGCACTCTTGTCCATCAGTCCACATATATATTTTGTTCCTCTAGTTCTTCTTTGGGCTTCAACCTATCTTCTTTTCCTAATAAATCTTTGTATCTAAATATTTTGTTCTTCTCCGATAAACTAGGTTGCGTAAATGCTTCCACTGGAGAGACCAATTTCAGGATCTTCGCATATATTTTATGCCTAATTCTTTCCCATGTGAACAGTAATGCTTTCCTCACCAAATGATTTCTGAAGTATTTATAATTATCTGCCTTTTGATACCAGAGATAGGCATGCCATCCTAGCTTTAAATCATGTCCCTCCAATTTTAACAGTCTCGTATTTTCAATTCTTATCCACTCTTTAATCCATGTCAGTGCACAAGCATTGTAATATGTTCCCCGGTCAGGAAGACCAAAACCTGCATTTTGTTTAAAGTTCTGCAGTGCCTTCAATTTTATTCTAGGTTTCTTCCCTTGCCATATAAATTTTGTTGTTATTTTATTCAGTTCCTGGAAATATGATTGTTTCAAAAGTATTGGGATAGTTTGGAAAAGAAAAATAGGTTTAGGAAGCATATAAATGACAGCTGTAAATTATTCCATTTATCTAAATCTTTTCGGATTTCTTTAAGTAGTTTCATATAATTATCTTCCATCAGAGAGCTACATTTATTTGTCAAGGTAATACCTAAATATTTGACTGTATGCTCTAATTGAAATCCTGTTTTCTCTACCAGTTCTTTTGTTATAGCTTGTGTTATGTTCTTTGTAATAATCTTTGTCTTTTGTTTATTCACTTTCATTCCTGCCATCTCTCCGAATTCCTTGAAATTCTTCGTCAAGTTGTCTATAGAAGTGCTGGGATCTAGCTAGCAGAGACAGGCGTCCAAGGTCATTCGCATTCTTCCCAGTTGGGAGGTCTCTTGAGAAAGTAGTCACAAAGCAGCTAAGTGAAGCGATTCCCACACACTCACCCACACTCAGCATCTTCCCCCCCCCCAGACCCCAATAGGGAAAAGAGAACAACAGAAATACATGGCAAACGAGAACCCGAATTTGACATTCTGCCCCCCTCCTGGCCACACCTGTAGTCCTGGGTCTAAGAGTATCCTCAGACTACAAACCTGTTCCTTCAAGGGGAGAGCAGCCCCATCCAAATATGGTTACATTAAGTTAATTTTTAACCCAAACCTTTTACAGTGACGGACCTATATTTTAACGATCCTGTTTTGAGCAGATAACAGAGTATTAAGAAGAATACAAAACACTAGCATGCAGTGATGTGTCTCCTTTTTTTGCTCCTTTCCTTTCCAGATGAAATTACTGGAGCTTCTTTGAAAAAGCATGAAGCCAAAGCTCCACATGTGGATTTAACAGGAACACAAGTGGTAGGGAAACTCTGAGATACTTATGGGTATATAAGTAAATTCAACAATATAACACTTATAAAGGCCAATGAATGTTTGAGAACAGGAAGTTGTATACTACCAGCCTTTCATCTGCCCTGATTATCTCCCGCACTGCAATTCCCTTGTGGATCCCATACAGGCCTGTAGCTACCACGGGGCCCATGGGGCCTGCCCCCCCGTGGTTTTTATGGGCCCCTCCCCCAATCCTCAGCTTCACCTCCCTCCCTCCAGTCCCCTCACCCCCAATTGATCGCTGCCGCCGCCCCCTCCTCCCCAGCCTTAGATGGAGCCGGCCTGCCCGCCTGCCTTGGCCAGCAAGGGAGCGGTACAAGCCTGCTGGCCTCCTTTGATAGAAATCACTGCAAAGGGGGACTTTTTCGGCAGTACAGAAAATCTGGGCAAAAAGAGCTTTGCTTTCAACTCAACCGTTACCATAACTTGCCTTAGAAACAGAACTGGATTAGTTAATGAGCATTGATTTAATTTGGATTACCTTGATATTTTTATTGCTTGTTAGATTTATATCACATGGTACTCTTATCTCATGGTCTATAGGGTGGCACACAGAGAAATGATTAATTAAGATAATCCAATAACAAAATAACTACCACAAGCAGTGACTCACCACTACCTACAGTGTCTAACATCAAGGAACCATATACATGTATGTATATGTATATGATGCACTTATCCTTCTTTCTGTCCATCCACATACCCACCCATCCAGGAATGCTAAGGAATAAATGTGACTCCTGATGCTATTAACTTCAGCAATGCCTTGCTTCTCCACCACCACCCCGCCGCGTATGAGACGAAGGGGCTCACGGCGATGCTGAACTGTCTTGGATCTTTGAGATCCAAGCCACTTCAGCAGCACCTTGCTTCTTCTCCCCCCAATACTAAAATACATTAAAATGCAGAGGATTTATTATTTATTTATTATTTAGACGTATGAGCATGGCATGGCAGTACCGCACAGACATATAATGGCAGGCCCCCTGAGAAAAACATTGGCCCCCTGAGCAAAAAGTTGTTAGCTATGGGGCTGATCACATAATCTCTAGGTTAGCCTTTTTTTGGTGGTTAGAAGATGTCCCTCTTCCTCCTTTTACTAGATGTAAAGATGGTAGGGTACAACTCTAGTCAGTACTTTTATTGGCATAGGTTATAAGTATAAATACAACTCAAGATTTTGTTGTGTTTAGAAATTAAGCCTGTATATTTTTTCAGACTTAATTTTCTGTAAATTGTAATTGACATATTTGCTTTTTAAAAAAAAATTAAAAGCCATACTGGGTACCTCTGCTATCCTGATCTGCAGCATAGGCATTAGAATTAATCTCTACCCTTGGATTTCCACTAGGGGGCATTGTGACTCTATCTGTCTGGCTGTGTGTGAGCTAAAGACACGTTATTCCACTCTAATCGAATAGGATGACCTAGAAGTACAAAAACCTTGGTTTAATTAAATTGGGCTGTTACCACCAATGGCCTGCCTTATTGTTTGGGGAAATTAGTTAGGCAGCAGGCAAGGCCAGAGGAGTACAAGGGATCTGTACACCTGTCTACACCAAGTTCCAGTACAGTCGGAAGACTCCAAATTTGAAGAGCAAATTAAATAGTTTTTATTGAAGTATTTCTCTAATTACAAGCACACTAAACATTCAAAAAGAGCAAGCAATACAGAACTAAGAAAGCAGAGGTGATTGATAGTGAATAGAGGGGTCAGTTACGGGGTGATACAACTTGTCCAGACGTGCCGGGGTCCATGGAGATGAGATTATGGCCCAAACCAAAGGTTTAGGGGGTGAACTGCCAGTTAGCATCAGGGGCAGACACACAAAATCTGAGGCCATGTGCTCTGATAGATATACACATTGGAAAACAAAGCAGGCCAGTGGGAAGCCTTAGGGGCTGGTCTCAGGTGAGAACAATAGATTTTCTAGACCAATAAGGAGTCCATGCAGGTGTGGTACCAGGCGGAGCATAATTCAGGTGTGACCAATGAGCTTCCAGGGGGGCAGAGTCTAGCTGCATAATAACTCTTGATGGGAGTACCAGTGGCATCTGAATAGATATAATGACCCTTGATGGTCCAGTCTAGGTGAGTTGAATAGGTTCCCAGATTTAAACAAAAGGTGTAAATAGGTCCCTGATTAGTGTCAGGAAGGATTGCTAAATATCTGAATGTATGATTGGTTTATCTTGGGATGGAGTAGGAAAGAGCGCTTTGGAGACAAAGGATTCTCACATAGACATAGGGTCACACAAAAAGGGCTAGGTGAAGTTCTGAAGATAGAGGGGCTATGCATCAGGTGGCCTCTGAATAGCTTTAGAAATGCAGATACTACACCTGGAGGAACCTGCCTTTGTTGTTGCTGCTGGAGGAGGGGAGGTTGAATATTGCCTTGGAGGGCTGCCTTGTATGAATACCTGAATATGAAATCCCCTTTTTGCAGAGTGTTCACACGCTGACTCTGAGGTTCAAGCTGAGAGGGCTTGACTTTTGGGGGACTTTGTTTCAGGTCAATAGTGGGGTGCCCCTGCTGTTAGGGCTATCCATGCATAAGGCAGCACCTCTGGGCTACAGGGCTTGGCTACAAAAGAGATCTTGAACACTGTTAAAATACATCAGCAGCATATATCGGTATCATATGAAAGGGGATTAGCTAAATTTGCAGCTATGCAAGGTAAGAGGAAAATGTAAGATTTATATCTAGCTTCACTACAATTCCAGATCAGTATTTTTCACATTGGACATTTCTAGTAAAATATTCTTGTTCAGAGTGGCTGGTTTCATTTAAATGCCACTAAATACAAAAAAATGTTTCAAATTTGAACAGTCACAAGTTAACCTTGACTACCAAAAGCCATCTCAGTGAAGGCCTTGCATCACTTCTCTGCATCTTCTTAGTGTGCAAAGCTGGTGAACTTGAACAGTTATTGTGATCTCCCACTCTCAGCAGATGTAGGAGTTCACTGTGTAGGCCACCAGCCACAAGTTGTTTTGGATTTCTTAGGTTAGAGTCAGACCCTTGTATTTTGTGCGTGAAAGGCAATGACAGACCATCACTAAAGCTTGAAATAGTGTTGTAATGGGCTTCCAAGTAATCTATCCCAACCAAGGGATATTCTGCACCAGTAGAGCTTTTGAGCACTCTCCAAGGGCTGCACCATGTTCAGCTTATTTTAGAGGACAGCCATGTTGGTCTGCATTAGAACAGCTAGATTCAAGTCCAGTAGCACCTTCAAGATCAACAAGATTTTTGGGGTCTAAGCTTTTGATGTGCATCTTATTATACTAGCATAACTTTAAGGCTATGGGTGCTTGATTTGAATCCAGGTATCTTTTCATTTAACTTTTTCTTTTATTGTCTTGGCACAAATAATGCTGAATTTCCTGTGCTCACATGATTACTACACTTGGGATTTTATACCCAGGTTATTTTAAATCATATTAACTCAACATACCTGCAAGTTGGGTATTTCAGGACTATACATATTGTAGCCCAGAGGTGCTGCCTGAACCCTAGGGTAGCCCCAACAACAGTGACACCCCACTTTCTTTCTTTCTTTTATTTCCCTCTCCTAAAAAGGAGAGAAGTTTTACTTTTACAATTCAGAAAATTAGGAAAGGTATATAGAGGAGTAAAGAAAAGTGTTGAGTGATGTTAATGTATTAGTATATTAATCTTTTAGTATTAAAGTTAAAGTCAATAGCTTCTTCTGCAGTTGGATAATCTTCTTTTCTTCTCTCTCTGTTAAAACAAGCAATTAATATGTTAGTAGTGTCCTTTTGGGATTAATATTACTTTTAAAGTATTATCCGAAAAAGTCTTTAGACTTTGGGGTCTTTCCCTTTTTTGTCTCTTAAGTTATATTTTGGACCGGTCGCTCCTTTAGCTTCCTCGTCCTTCACCTCTCCCTCCGAGCTGCTGTCTTCCTCGCTAGTTCCCGACATCCACTTGGCAAGTTCTGCCTCTTCTTCTGTACTGGCGTGCCTCTTCAAAAAGTCTTGAGCCTTGAAGATAGAGTCTATCTTTTCTCTTCTGTCTTTAAACTTAAAGACCAATCCTTCGGGCACCAACCATCTGTAACTGATTTGATGACTTTGTAAGAACATGGTCAATCCTTTATAGTCCTTTCTTTTCATTCTGATTTCAAAAGGAACATCTTTCAAAATCCTGAT
>NW_015172015.1:655279-668562 GCF_001447785.1 Gekko japonicus | reverse complement strand
AGTAACAGTTTATTATCCTGTTTTTCTTGATGCTTTTCCACTTTAATGACCTTCTTCTTAACTTTCTGTATTTCTTCTGATGATGCCAGACATTTCTTTGCAATGTCATCCACCTTGTCAGCTGTCTCTGTCATTTTTCTCTGTTGGACACTGTAGGCACTTTCCATACTGTCCAATTCTGGTTGATTTTTTACAGTTCCTCCAGCAGATGGCGCGCAAGATCACCTTCTTGTTGACTGACAGCAGTTCCAGCAGGGGAAGGGCTTGGACAGGAAGTCCCTCCTGTCTTCTTTGTCTGCTTCTCCAGCAGTTTTCTCTGCCCCGCCATGTTTCGCTTTTGTTTATACTTTAAAAGTTCATGTTATGCCGCTCGGGGATGCCTCCCTCTTCGTCGCTTTCCTCTCCCTCCCAAAAGGTAATGCGCTTTTACTAATTTTCGCTTCGACCCCCTCTTTCCTTTTAAAAAGTCTCTTTCTCGGGTGGGGGGGGAATCCTCCCTCCCTCCTTTCCGGCTCTC
This sequence comes from Gekko japonicus, assembly GCF_001447785.1. Lineage (NCBI taxonomy): Eukaryota > Metazoa > Chordata > Lepidosauria > Squamata > Gekkonidae > Gekko > Gekko japonicus. The sequence goes on along the minus strand of NW_015172015.1, from coordinate 668,045 downwards.
GGGGGAACGAAGCACGCTTATGCCGCCGCTTCAAATTTAATCACCAACTTACAGTTCATCGCTTTTCTCATTCCTTCTGGTTTAACTTTAGCGCTCCATCACTCCGCTGTTCCGGTGGCGTTGCTAGTCCCCATTCGGGGCACGTCGCAGCCGGGGCCGTTTGGGGCAGAGGGAGAGCCTCAATTCCCGACCTTCTGGCCGGCAAGAGGCTTCTTCCCTAAGCGCCCCCTGGTTCGGAGGCTTTTCACTAAGGCTCCTTAGGATCTCCGCTTACGCGGGACCCCCCCTAACTGCGCGTGGGCGATCCGGCTCCAGGAGCGTCCTGAGAACCGGTCGCCATTTTCCCCGCCGTGGCCGGAAGTCCTGACACCCCACTTTCTAACCTGAGCCAGAGACCCACAAACCCAGACCAAGGAAGACACTCCTGGTTCTGAACCACAGAGCTAGCAAAAGTCCTGAAAAAGGGTCTCCATTTTCAGGTGGCATAAAAGGCAGCCCTCAGAGGAAAAAACCTCCAGTCTTTTGGACATGAGATTTTGGGTGTAGATTCCAACCACTTCTTTTGGAATTTTTGCTTGCACTGGTGAAGAGAGATGCCCAGAAAGAAAGGAATCACATCCTTCTCATCAGATGGAGCTGGTAAAGAGCATTGGTAGGCATTGCTGCACCATAGACAGATCTATAAGCAGTCCAGTGTTGCAAGCCCATATGACCAGGGAGGTGGAATTTCATCAGTGATGGAAGTCTTTTTCTCCTATATTGCTGTAGTGGGCGTGGCCAACTCTGAAGTCAGCCAGAACTCCGTTCCTGTGTGTTCCTGCCCCAAAATAGCCCTACTAGTAAGAGAGTAAACAGGAGGTAATCTCAGTCCATCCAACAATAGTATTTGAAAAGGTTATACAAACCAAGAGCATCCTTTCTTTAGTGTTCTTTTTTCTACTTTGTGAGGTGCAGCTCAGTTCAGTCACGGATTATAACCTTGATATAAGGAAGAGAATCCTGGTGGGAAATTACAGAGAATCAGGTTAGAGAGAAAAATGTAACTAGGTAAAGAATTGGTTTTAAGCTTTCATTTGAGTTCGCCTTTGAGTAATGTTTGCATAAGAATTAATTTATCCCTCAATTAAAAATACCCATCCCAGTATCCTCTTTTTTATCACCTACTAAATTTACTCTCTTTTTATTTGAAACTCTCCTGGCTACTGAGGTTTCTTCTGAACTCTGTGCATGCTCTGAATTGCACAGCTACCCTTGAAGCAAAAAAGGATTAGTCTTTGCCTGGAGTTTCCTCTGTTCTTAATTTATGTAGTGCCAGCCAGAGCCCTGCTCCTTCGGTGAAACTCAGTGCCTGTTCCCTGTTTTGGACGGAGCAGAATCTGGGTATGGCAGTATACCAATACCCCATTTTCTCTCCCCTCATTTGGGGGACCTCCTGCATCCCTCCCCCCACTTGTCACAACTGGGGGCACAGAGACCTCTCCTCAAGATCACTACAATTCCTGCAATGGCAACTCACTTTTTCAAGTCCCTTTTCTTCCCCTCTCACAGCATCCTTATGTGCTGTACTTCTGCTTTGGGGATGACTAGATTAGTAGAAATTTAGTGTATGTAATTCTCCTCTCCTGCATTTTATCTTTACAATAACCCTGTGAGGTAGACTAGGCTGAGAGTGTGACTGGCCTAAAGTCAATCAGTGATTTCTTGGCATAGTGGTGATTTGAGTCTGGGTCTCCCTAGTTCTAGAACTATGAAATACATACCGTATCAAACATAGTGTTATACTTTTATTCTTCTAGAATGCAATGACCAGGAAACTTCAGGATGACTCTGTACATCTCAAGCAACGGTTCTTTGGCAAGGGGGCAAGTGATGAGCCCCACCAATATACAGGAAACTATGCACAAGCGATGCAAGGGAAACTGAAGGAAGCAGCGAGAAAAATCTCCAATCTGAGCAAAGAAAAGCAACAGCTACTAGAGATGGTAAACAGACTGAGAGCTGAACTTGGAGCAGTATCAAAGGAAGGTAAACTTACTGGGCAGAAGGATTTTGATTCTAATAGGAGGAGAAAACACGGGGTGTGTGTGTGGAGAAAGCCTCTCAAGATGAAGAGACCTCTAGGAGACTGAAGTGTTGGCTCTAGGCTCCTTGCTGAGATTAAGGGGTCCCCAGTTTTAATTTGAGAATGAAGTTCTAGTGACTAAGAACACAATTCCTCCAAACATTGAAGATGGTGGGATAAAACATGAACAAAGTATTTGTCCTTGCTCTTGGCTTATGGAAACCTTTAGCACTGGCGCTGTGAGGTCAAGATGGTAACTGAATGTTGCATAACAGCAAAAAGGTCTTTTATGTACTTACAAAGAATTTATAAGGCTTCCTGAAATAAGCATTTGTTGGGTTTCCCCCATCCTGGAAACAAGAAACAATGTAGAATGGCATTATTGTATAACAAACTTGAGGCCAAAATAGATGCCTTGTAAGAGAAGTTCATTTTAGAGTTTATGTTCTCTGACTCAGCTTCTTTGCATAGAGTAGCTAAGTAAAGGTTATTGCTTGCAAAAGGTATTCTGGGAGCAATTCCTACACCCTAAGATCTAGCTGTACTGTGTAATTAGTTTTGAGCAGTCATGGGTAGTAGGCAGAATTTTATCTTGAATTAAATATAAATACAAAATGCCAGCATATTTATTTTCTCATCTGTGTAGGATCTCAAGATTCCAAGAGCTCAAAGCAGACTCAAGGCCATATTTTCCTTGGTGCCCTCCATCCAAAGGAACTATCCAGGGAGACTAAGCATCGCCTTTTAGCTTTAGAAGATCTGCAGTACCAGCTTTCAACACAGATTCAGGTGGGGTAGCCTTGTTGGTCTGAAGCAGCAGAACAAAGTCTGAATCTAGTGACACCTTTAAGACCAACAAAGTTTTATTCAAGGTATAAGCTTTCATGTGCATGCAAACTTTGGCAATGTATCTGAAGCTCATCTGATATACACTGTATCTGAAGAAGTGTGCATGGATGTGAAAGCTTATACCTTGAGTAAAACTTTGTTAGTCTTAAAGTGTCACTGGACTCAAATTTTGTTCCGCTTACTACATGGGTAATGAAGTATTTCTATGCATGAGTATATTTTAGAACAGTATACAGTCATGTGCTTTCTGTATGTCCAGAGTTGCTGGAGTATTGCCACTATGTCTGACACTGAGGACAGATGCCTGAGAATGCCAGATTCTCTCTGCTGGTCACGGAGACATTATGTGCAAGCTGTACACAAGCCAGTCTGTGGTCTGGATAGTGGAAAGGAACATGCACTTGGCATGCTCTCCTTTCACTTTGCCCATCTTACACTAATCAGTCCACAGTAAAATAGCATTGGTTATGTACGGCTCAGTGTTGCTCCAGTGTGGAGATTGTTCCTGTACCTCCTTTTTTGTCTCTTATGTTAGAATCAAGATAGCTTGATATACTGGAGGAGAGCAGTGAGGGTTTAGTATGAAGGACACAGAATGTTGAAAGAGGTGGGAATACTTTTATCCTAGATAAAGAAGGGTTGGGGGATATAATTCCTATGAGTGATATTTGCTATCATATTTGATGCTAATTCTGTGGAAAAGAGAAAGAAGTATTCACAGCTGGGAGGACTGAGAAGGCTCAGGGAAATGAACACCGTCATTTGACTAGAACTTAATGGTAATAAAGAAAAGAATGAATGGATGCTCAAGTTGATTTTTATTATCACACATATTGTTACCAAAAGAAAAAAAGAAGCCAAAGTGGTAGCTGAAGGGAAGAAATTATAGGTGAATGTGGCCCAAGAATGGTAGCATTTGAGGCATTTATTTGAATTAAGACTAGGACTTTTGGAATTTATGTCAAGCACTAGATTAGGTCAGTATTGTCTAAGACTGGCAGTGGCTCTCCAGGGTATCAGGCAGAGATCTTTGAGATGACCTACTACATAATTGTTTTTAGCTGCAGATGCTAGGGATTGAACGTGGGACCTTCTGCATTTTAAGTAGATGTTCTACTACTGAGCCACAGTCCCGCCGCTAGATTAAGGGAATTTATGACGCCATAAATAATACTAGGCTATGTTAGTTGCGTGTGTTTAGACTCACTGAACTTAAGCAGGAATAACTGGATAGGAGTATTGCAGTCTCTCAGAGTAATGTGTTGATTAGGGCAGGGGTAGGAGGTTTATATAATTTGTCCTATTTCTTAATTTAATTTTTTAAAAAATCTTAGTTTTAGTATGTATGTGTATATATTTCCAGAAAACAAAGAGATAATTTTGTAATAAATGAAACATATTTGTTTTAACGAACTGTTTTTCATGGCAGGAGTTACTGCATGCTCAACAAAAACATAGCTCAGGAAAATGTCTTGTATATCCTTAGCTGCTTTCTCTGTAACAAAATCCTCAGCATGTTTGCTTATGAGTAAGTTCCAGTTCAGTATGATTTATTCCTTAGTGAGTGTGTTTAGAATTAAACTAGGGTTACTTAATAATACAGTGTAACTTCCATTATATCTGTTGTATAAAATTTACATTTCCAGTGCAGTTTTACTCTTCATGCCACTGTTATAAATTAGAAATGTTAAGTGGTCATTTCCTAATCACTTTTCACCTTCAGTTTCTTCCACTATTTTTTTTACTTGCCATGGCAAAGTATCTTAGGGGTTCTGTATCATGTTACACACAAAGGTGCACATACTAGAGCTGGGCCTGTTCCTAGCTTACGATACCTCTCCAGCCCATTGATGCAAAATGTTGGGTAGAACTGAGGACATGCTCTCATTTTTACAGGTTCAGTCAGAATCATTTGTTAGAAATGATACCGTGGGACTTCAAAAGAATGACATCTTAGTACCCCTTCAGGATCAACAGCTTAAAAAAGAAAGTCCCAGCCAATCCCAGCAAGACCACTTGTCATCACCTGGTACACATAGTTCCCTACAGGATGTTTGGCAGATTCTTGAGATGGGATCAAATCCTTCCATTCTCAGCCCACAGAGCAACAATGACAAAGGTAAATATGATATGGAAAGATTTTTTTTAAGAGGTGCGTTTTAATTTTGGTATCAGGATCAGACAGTATAGCAGTTTCACTACATACTACTTTCGGTATGCTTTGAAATGCCTTTCCTTCTTGTGACGTCTCTTCCATGGGGACCTGAAGCAGCTTTCATCCTTCTCCCCTCTACCATTTTATCCTCACAGCAACCCTGTGAGGTAGGTTAGGTGGAGATTATGTGACTGGTCCAAGGTCACTCAGTGAACGACCAGGGCAGAGTGGGGATTTGAACTTCAGTCTCCCAGACCCTAGTCCAGCACTCTAACCACTACACAACACTGGCATCTGAGTCTATTTTCCCTCTTCGTAAGATCCTTTGCTAAAAATGTATGCCCAAAACAAGCTTCCCTTTATTCCTCAGGGACAGAGTAGATTAATGAACTAACCATTTTTCTCTCCAGTGTTAGATTAAAAATTTACCTCTCTTTTTAACTTTGTCCCTGCAGACACTTCTGTTTTGTAATATGAATCCACCAGACAATTTAATAATCTCTTGGACTCTGATACATTTGTTAATATTTGCTAAGGGCTTTGAAAATAAAAAGTGTTATTACGGTGTCCTTTTATTGGCAAGTGGTTGGCAGCACTGATGTACACTGACGCATGCATGAGATGTATGAGATTGCAGGTATGCTGCTAGCAATGGTTTGTCACATCTTTAGAATTTGTTCATGATCTCAGGCATAACAGACATATTACAGGTCAAGAACCTATTGATAAAGCAAGAATTGTGTTTGCACATGTGGATGTCACAGCAGCTTTCCTAATGTTTCATGCTCTTGACTGGCAGCTTTACAAGGACACAGGTTTCCTAATCCAGGACTGGAAACTTCCACCCCCAAAATAGGACCTCAGGCTGTCAATGTTGCAGATGTCCAAAGTCCAGTAGAACAAAAATTGCTGCTTTTTATAGTGAAGATATAGTAAAGATATTCTATTTTGTCTGAGACGTACAGATTGATTATGAGAAAAGTTACCTGGGGAGCTTTTCATTAATCACACTCTGGAGCCTAAAGATGTTAAATTTCCAACAATCTTGAAACCATTGGGGGGGGGGGGAATTGTTTTCCTTGGTATTTTTCTGGGTGGGGGGAGATTATATGCAGTACTTACATTCTTATCTAGCCTAAACTTATTATTACTGCTTTAACAACATAAAATGCATAATTTATAACTTGGTTAGCATATGTATGAAATTTTAATGTGTAAATGCCTTAGTTTTCTACAGTCAAAATTGTGAATATACCCAGTTATGCAGAGAGAGACATATAAGTTGCTCTCTCTATTGCTCCCTTACCATATATATCTTGGATTTGCCATGTGAAAGATAGTGGGGCAAAGATGAGAATAGAAAGCACAAATAGTGTAGTAAAGAAAAATAAGTATTATTTGGACAGAAACAGTCTCATACAGTCATAGTTCAGTCATATGCTCACATACCTGGATATCAAGATCATTTTAGAACACAGAAAACATTTAACTCTTCAGTAGTTTGTTATATACACAGAGCTTTTTTATAGAAAAAGCCCAGCAGGAACTCACCCAATAGCAGAAACTTATTAGCATATTAGGCCACACCCCATGGCAGCACAGCTCATTAGCCTATTAGGCCACACCCCCATGCCTTCCCTTGGCTTGCCTGGGCACCCTGCGGCTGTGGGAAGCCCGGGCAAGCCCGCCCTTGAAGGGAAGGGAAGGCAGTTTAAACTGCCTTCCCTTGGCTTGCCCAGGCCCCCCCTGGCCTGCCCGCCTTAGAGTCGCCGGGGGGGTCGCTCTCCAGGCCTTCCCTCTGTAACCACACACGCAGAGGTTTTGGCTGTAGTGGGCGTGGCCAACTCTGAAGCCAGCCGGAACTCCGTTCCTGTGTGTTCCTGCCCCAAAATAGCCCTGTATATACATACACTTTATATCTAATTCTGATTGTGCTGATCAACAAATCTACATAATGGGGTATGTATGGATAGGATTTTTGAAAAGTAAAAGGGGGCAGACATAGGAGAAGCCGACCGATAGTGGCAGTGACCAGGAGGTGGAAAAAGCTGGGTGCTCAGGAAGGCACTTGGCAGCAGCTCTGGGAGGAGGAGGAGGAGGAGAAGGCTGTTGCCACCACCACTGGGAGGGTGGCCATTGAAAGGGGTAAAGAAGCTGGGCAATGGCCAGGGGAAAATGGGTAGCTGCAGCCAAGGGAAGCACCACAGTGCCACCATTACAGTGTGGGTGGTCAGGCAGATGGAGAAAGCAGTGGCAAGACTAGTGAGGAAATTAAGAAAGGAGGAAACACTGTTGATGACTGGAGAGTGGCAGCAGGGCACACTTTCCACTCCAAACTTCCCCACCCTCCTGCTACTGCCAGCTAGATGATCTTCCATCTGAACTTGGAGAAGAAAGGTTAGCTGACTCCAGATCATCTGACTAGCAGTGGCTGGGGGCGGGGGGGGTGAGGTTTGGAGAAGAAACCATGTCTGGTGCCCTTTCTGCTTCATCTGACACTGCCACCACCAGCCATCTGATTGGGGGCTGGAGGAAAAAGCATATACTGCAAGCTTTCTGTTCCAAGCCCAGCCTGGCTGGGGGTGGGGACTTATCACAACAGTGAACACAGGGTCTAGTAGGGATGGGGAGAATGGGATGTCCCCACCCCACCCCTGAACCCCTGCTTGTGGTATAATAATCGTGGACAAAATTACTCATGTTTAAACAATAGACAGATCTTTGAGATTATGTTGTATGTGATTACAAGAGACTCAGGAATTATCAGGGGTCATTTCCTGTGGGAGCGCACAGGAGCAGAGCTCCGGCAGTAAGGAGCCCAGGGGACAGGCACATGCAACAAGCCCCGCCCCCTCACGCAGGTAAATTTCCGGGCCCCCCCCCCCCCCGCCTTCAGGTACAGATCTGCATGTTCTGCGAGGACAGATCTGCATGTTCCCCCCCAAATAGCTAGCAATCCAAAACAGTCCAGTGGAGCCTGAGCGGTGGGTGTTGCCTACACTTCCAGTGATGTCAGGGGGTGTGGCATATGCAAATAAGTTATGCTAATAAGTTATGGTAATGAGCTCCTGCACCTCTTTCTCTATGAAATGACCCCTGGGAATTATTGTTATCTAATGCTGTAGATTGTCCTTCATGAAGATCTTCATGGTACACATACTGAACACGTAAAAACCTTGTCTTAAAGTTTTTCTCCCATTCCAAATGAGAAAATATTGCCAGTTTTTCCAACTGAAAAGAACTGAAAAATTCCTTGGGGAAAAATATATTTCCCGCCAGATTTTGTTTCCCCACCAAACCTTAACATCACTAGTTAATCCCTCCTTCCAAGTGTTTGGTTATATCCTTTGATATATCAAATTGATGGGTGCAGTTTGAGACCGTGAGCTGCATACTTTTTAGTGTTTTATAAATGAAAATAGGAATAATCTTGCACACTATTATGTCCTTATTCTCATGCCAAGGATGGCTGAGTACCCATCACATAGCTGAAGGCTCTTTTCTACCTGCAGTATGTATATTCATATACCTTGCAATAACTGAAAAGTAAGGAGGGAGTTTGTTCTTCAGTGAGGACAAATAAATAGAATTAGATGTTAGCAATAGATGGATATCACCAGCTGCAGCATGTGAAAATTTTAAAAGGCACCCCCAAAAATGTTCCCAAAAGCAAAAAGAGGGACAAAGCAGGACAGTGATTTACCAGGAACAGAAATGCAAAACCATACAGACATGATTATGAGCATATGAAAGTGTTGCATGTCTTATGTATTGTGGCACTTGCAGGGGAAAAGATTCAAATGTTGGATTCTGTAGATGTTTTGCTAGTGGAGGAGGGCCTTCTCCTGTCTCCCAGCAGTCCCCTGTGACTGTGTGGGGGACTGGGAGAGGGACCAGCACAGATAAGAAACCAAAGTGGGTTGGGAAGTTGTGGTGAGGAGAGAGTGTTGCTGCTGCTTCTCTTCCTAGATGGATGATGTGCAATAAGGACTACATTATTTCAAGACTTAAAGGTGCTTATTTCATTAGTGTTTTTAGTTCTAAAGAGAAAAAAAGAACTTCATGGTGATATGGGATATTGTGGCCTTGCGTTTCAGAGGGCTTATAAAGGCCAACATAAAAACAGTAGTACAGTTCTGGTTTTTCAGAACATAACCATACCAGACTTCTGTCTTTGCATTGTGTCACACTGTGGAAGCATGCTTCAGAAGTGTCTTTTAAGCGACTGCTGATTTGGAAGCCTTACATTTCTGAAATGCACTATGTGCTGATTTCTAAATTCCAAACGTCATGAAACTAAAAACCACTGGGATTTATGCATCATAATCTCTGATCAGCATTCAGAGTGTTCTGTTGAAAGCCCCCCTTTAAGCTGCTTGATTAATTAAGACAGGGGTCCCTAACATGGTTCCTGTGTGGGCACCATGATGCCTGTGCTGACACCTCGCCTGGTGCCTGCCAAGTGGTTTTAGAAAGCAGGACGGGTCAGGGGGGTGTAGCCCAGCAGGGCTTTTAATTGACCACTGAAGATCTGATTGGTTGTGCAGATTAAAATAACATTGTGTCAGTGGCAGCTCTTTCCCAGTGCATTTTTCATTACCCCTTGAGCTTCCTCTCTGCTTGTATGTGTGTCTGCCTCCTCCATTGCCCTTTTTGTGGTTGTGCCCAGCACCCCGTGTCAGAATTCAAAAGGTGCCCAGAAGCTCAAAAAGGTTGTGGGGATCCCTGAATTAAGAATGTATAAACTGTGGTAATTAATAATATTTATAATTTTGCATGCCATTGGCTTTATAACTAATAAATAGTAGCATTATTAGAAGAGTTTATTATAATCTATACATTACAGGTTAGTTCTTGATCACTAACAAGGGTAGAAATTCTTCCTGAACTTTAGTATGGTGATCTGTAAAACTTGGAAGCAAAATCCATTTACCAAGGTTGCTTCCAGAGTGACTATTCTCCAAGTAGCTTTCATTGCCATTGTGAATGCAGAGGCATTCACAGTGGTAACAGAACAACCACACAGCAGTTTTTGCGACACTCTCCTTGCCTCAGCCCTCTCCCAGTTTCCAGTTCCCCGCACAATCAGAGGCATTTTCTTTTAAAATAGCCAGGTAACATATTGCTATAGTATTATTATAACATCATGATCTATCCACAAGCTTCTCTGAATTCCCAGTTTTCATTTTTAAAAATGTCTCTCACTTTTCTGTTGGAGAGATTAATCTTTTCCTTTATATCTCCACAGTGAAAAAGGCTGGTGATGTACCTCTTTAAAAAGCTGGGAATTCAGAGGAATGTGTAGAATGAACATTATCATTTTATAGTAACATGTCAGTTGCTAATTATATAACTAAAAAAGCCATCTAGTGGTGGTGGGAAATGGCAGCTATGGGGAGAAGCAAGAAGTATAGGTAGACCGGAAAAAAATGTGCACTTTCCCATCTACATGGCATAAAAATATACTTTGACTGCAATCTTTGTAAAAAAATAATACTAACCCAGGTTTGGAAAAGGATGCAGCAACGTGGATGAAAATGGATGATCAGGGACAATGTGGTGTGGATGTTCAAACAAACATATAAAAAACTGCTCAATGTGCATGTTGAACCAGAGCAAAACCTTTTTATGGAAGCAACTTGAGTTCCTCCAAAAAATATTTTTGATTTTTCTTCATTTTCTTTTTTGCCAAAAATGAAAACGCTTTGACGGCTTCTAGATTCTTATATACAAGTTCAGTGAGAAAACAGAGATTCATTTCAGTCACTACATCCTGTGCCTGAGTTTTGCAAGTTAATGACACAGCATGTGAGGAAGTATTCTCTGTGGTTTGTCCTGGAGCTATCACCCATCAACTTCACTGCATTCCACTAAATTCTACTGTTATGGCATATTTTCCAGCTCTACAAAATCTTTTTTGAGATACAAAATCTTTCAAGGCAAGAGACATGCAGAGGTGGTTTGCCATTGCCTACTTCTGCATAGCGACCCTGGAGTTTCTTGGTGGTCTCCCATCCAAATACTAACCAGGTTCGGCCCTGTTTATTTTTCAAGATCTGACAAGATCAGGCTAGGCTGGGCCATCTAGGTCAGGGTGCCAACAACATGGTAATAATAATTTCTCATAGGGGTAGTGTTGGGTAATATTCTCTGTATTGCAGAGTTTGTAGACTTGGCAGTAATCCCACATAGCTACAGAAGAGACACCCCCACCCCTCCATTTTATCAACCAGAGCACATTCAGCTATGTGCAGAAGAGTAGGATCTGGAACCAAGATGTTTCAAATCTAAAGGAACAAGAAAACTTTCAGACTGTGAAATCTAATGTGCTGAAAGGGCAAGAGCTAGGAAGTTTAGATATCACATTTACACTGTTATAATTATTTGCTAGAGTACAAGGCTCAAAACTAATAGTTCTAATTTCTGAGAAGTCATGACAAACTGGTGTTTGCCACTTTGGGGTCTAGGCTTGCCAAGTCACCCCGGGGGCAGGGAAACCCCACCCCAGAGGCCCATTACCCGCCGCCGGCGGATCAGGCCCCGGAGGGAACCCCACCCCCAAAGCACGTGACGTGCCTGGCATCAGCACGTCACCCAGAAGTGACGCAGCCACGCCGGGCGCACCAGGGGCGGGGCCGCGGTCATCCGAGGGAAAACTTTGTGTTTTTCCCTCGGATGACCATGGCCCCGCCCCCAGCACGCCTGACGTGGCCACATCACTTCTGGGTGACGTGGGTGCGGTGCGCGTGCTCCCACTCCCGGAACGGCTAGTTTGACCAGGGATCCTGGAGGGTTTTTGTCATCGTCTGGGCATGGAACAGCAATCACTGCGGGTGTGGAAGGGGAGGTATTGTGAATTTCCTGCATTGTGCATGGGGCTGGACTAGATAACCCTGGAGGCCTCGTCCAACTCTATAATTCTATGGTGTGATTCTAAAAGTACCAAAAAGCAAATATGGGGTCAGACCTACTGGACCATTTCCATGGAGGGCAAAATTCTAACCTCCTTCATCTTGTTGAAGCCCAAATTGCCCCCTGAAATGTCATTACTTTGGGTTCTCTGTTCCCCAGAAAGAGCACTTTGGTGGAATCACATTTTGGGCTGGAGTGAGGAAGTGAGAAAGCTACACTCCATGAGTGGAAATCCATCCATAAAAATGCTCGAGTGTTTCCAAGTCATAGTAACTACATATTTTTTAAAGGAGTGAATTATTACTTAGATGTATTATATTTAATTATATAGATGATTGAAAGATAATGTCATAGATGCAAAAATAATTTTGCATTATATGTAAACAATTACAGTAGACTCATAGAATCATAGAGTTGGAAGGGACCTCCAGGGTCATCTAGTCCAACCCCCTGCACAATGCAGGAAATTCACAAATACCTCCCCCTCCACACCCCCAGTGACCCATGTTCCATGCCCAGAAGATGACAAAACACCTCCAGGATCACTGGCCAAACTGGCCTGGAGAAAAATTGCTCCCTGACTCCAAAGTGGCCATCAGCATTTCTCTGGGTGTGTAAGAAAGGGCCACAAGAACTAAGCACTGAGGCAACCCTTCCTGCCCTTCCTCTCATGATCTGCCTAAGTTCACAGAATCTGCATTGCTGTCAGATGGCCATCTAGCATCTGTCTGAAAACGTCCAAAGGAGAGACAGCACCTCCCGAGGAAGCCTGTTCCACCGAGGAACCG